>NC_139224.1:176145479-176360123 GCF_055691185.1 Crinia signifera | reverse complement strand
TAACGATGTTTCAAGTATATTTTTGTGCCATTGTGTGGATGGCAAAAGAATGTGCCAGTTATCAGTGCCCGGCAGGTGGCACAACCGAGACACTTATAGCATCCATTCTTTTTAGTTAGCCATCGATCTTGATCTGCTTTTACTGGTTTCATATTTGGTCTCAAGAGGTGATCCTTAAGGTTGGGTCCCCTATTCACACTAAGCAGTGGAGGGGCCTTGCCCATTTTCTTAAATGCTTGATCTGAAGTGATCATCGACCATTGAGATTTAATGACACGCTGTGTGTTTTTGAAGTTGGTGTCACAGTGGGTATTGATGATCATCCTTGCATTCTGGGTCACACCTTTAGGAATCAAACTCTGTTCTTGAAACCTTCTTTTGGCTTTGGTGAGGCTCTTATCAATAGTTTTGAGACTGTACCCCCTATCCAGGAATCTCTGTTTACACTCAGATAGTTGTTTAGTTGTTGCAGACTCTTCAGAGTTGTTTCGCATAACCCGAAGGAATTGCGAAATGGGTAAATTGGACTTGAGAGAGTCCGGGTGATGGCTAGTCGCCCAAAGGAGAGTATTCCTGTCTGTTAATTTCTGGTAGAGGGTATATCCCAAAAAGGCTCCGTTTCTCAAGACAGTTATGTCAAGAAAGTTCATGGAGTTCAGATCACATGCATATGTGAACCTCACAGGGGAGGGTAGACAATTCAACGTATTAACCATCTCAACGAAGGATGCTTCATCACCTAACCATATGAGAAAGACATCATCGATGTATCTTTTTAGGTATTTGATCTGCCCAGAGTAATGCGGAAAAATAGATTTTTGTTCATATGCATGCATAAACAGATTGGCGAAGGCTGGGGCCACATTGGACCCCATAGCGGTCCCCGCCAACTGCATATAGTATTTCTCTTGATATAAAAAATGATTATACTTTAATACTAAATCCAACGCATTTAGCACAAATTCAATGGGTGGACCCCCTTGAGGCCCTTCCAGGAGTGCAGCTCTCACTGCCTCACTTCCCTCTTTATGCGGAATGATTGTGTACAATGAATTAACATCCATTGTACACAATAGACATTCGGGTTCCAGAACACCTAACCCTCTAATGTCCTCAAGGAACTGTGACGTATCCCTGAGGTATGTGGGGGTGGCCTGGACAAGTGGTTGGAGATAGTGGTCCAACCATTTAGCAAGTGGCTGCAAGAGAGAACCCCTTGCTGAGATGATCGGACGGCCAGGTGGATTGACGAGGGACTTGTGGATCTTAGGCAATGTATAAAGAATTGGACACACCGGATGTTCCACCGTTAAGTAGTCCCTTGTCTCCTCGTCAATCCACCCTTGCGTCAAACCCATCCTTAATAAATCATCAATTCTATGCATGCATATGAACAAAAATCTATTTTTCCGCATTACTCTGGGCAGATCAAATACCTAAAAAGATACATCGATGATGTCTTTCTCATATGGTTAGGTGATGAAGCATCCTTCGTTGAGATGGTTAATACGTTGAATTGTCTACCCTCCCCTGTGAGGTTCACATATGCATGTGATCTGAACTCCATGAACTTTCTTGACATAACTGTCTTGAGAAACGGAGCCTTTTTGGGATATACCCTCTACCAGAAATTAACAGACAGGAATACTCTCCTTTGGGCGACTAGCCATCACCCGGACTCTCTCAAGTCCAATTTACCCATTTCGCAATTCCTTCGGGTTATGCGAAACAACTCTGAAGAGTCTGCAACAACTAAACAACTATCTGAGTGTAAACAGAGATTTCTGGATAGGGGGTACAGTCTCAAAACTATTGATAAGAGCCTCACCAAAGCCAAAAGAAGGTTTCAAGAACAGAGTTTGATTCCTAAAGGTGTGACCCAGAATGCAAGGATGATCATCAATACCCACTGTGACACCAACTTCAAAAACACACAGCGTGTCATTAAATCTCAATGGTCGATGATCACTTCAGATCAAGCATTTAAGAAAATGGGCAAGGCCCCTCCACTGCTTAGTGTGAATAGGGGACCCAACCTTAAGGATCACCTCTTGAGACCAAATATGAAACCAGTAAAAGCAGATCAAGATCGATGGCTAACTAAAAAGAATGGATGCTATAAGTGTCTCGGTTGTGCCACCTGCCGGGCACTGATAACTGGCACATTCTTTTGCCATCCACACAATGGCACAAAAATATACTTGAAACATCGTTTGTACTGCCAATTAGACCATGTAGTCTACTATCTGATCTGCCCTTGTGGCTTAGTATACGTGGGAAAAACAATTCGAACCCTACGTGAAAGAATTAATCAGCACAGATCCTCGATCCGATTGGCCTACTCTACCGGGGCCACTGATAAGCCTGTGGCAGCACATTTTGTAAAAGAAAAACACCAACTGTCCACTTTACGATATATGGCAATAGACTGGATCCCTCCCCCACCACGTGGAGGTGATAGGGGACTTATGCTTCTAAAAAAAGAGGCACAGTGGATCCACCGGTTGGACACTGTATGGCCTCGTGGACTCAACGAAAAAACCCATATGAACATTTTTTTGTGATGAGACATGTGACTGAGGGCAATAATTCCCAATGACAATATAACAACTGTAGTCAATGGTATTAGAGATGAAAGTACTTTTATAACTACACTAGGTACATAATGGAGTATAACTGGCATCTATTTACTTGTGTACAAAAGAGTTCTATAGTAAATATGTTCTGAAAATCATGACCTAAAGGCAATATCAATGGGACCTAATTGGTATTTGTTTTTAATTAAGGGAGGAAGACATGGTGCCCCGGTCCAGGCTACGTTATAGCCAGGCTTGTGGCACCATGGCTCCACCCTGCAATAATTTTTAAAATGAGTGTATATGTTGTTCGTCCTATTTTTGATACATTTCTGGGTTGTGACTTTTTGTGAACCAGAGGCAGTGAGTGAGAATGCCCCTTCGCCAGCAATATATTGTTCACAGAGTATATTCTTCTTAAGCATGCCCCTAGGGACTTCTAATATGTCTTTGTTAATATAGTTCCCTCTAAATATACGTTCTCTGAAAGATATTGTCCCCCCTCATAATAAGCGACAGATTTGCGGGACAGAACTGAAAGCAAGCCGGTGTGTGATTTAGTGGTTGACAGGATGCGTTCCAAAACGATCCAAAATGGCCGTGCGTTTCACGGCCGGATCGTGGTGGGCGGCTATGTCCCGTATGATTGAGTACGGATAACTAAGCGATAGGAACTTAATTTCTCTGTTGCCGCTTGCCGGGGACCTGTGGTGGTGGCGTACGCGTTGGCTCTGGGTGCGCGTCGTCTGGCGATGACGCGAACGGAGTTCTCCTTCCGGCTTTTGCGTTCCAGGACGGTGGAACGCACGCCGGAGGTGACCGTGAGTAAAACAGTATGGAGATTTTAATATGAGGTAAATATTATATACGAGTGTACTGTATTTAGAGCGGCACCAAGGTAGATACGGTATGAGAGGTGGACACTATCCTAAGATATAGAAATGATATAGAAGCGATAGATAATTGATTAATTGGCGATGGGCAGGCACTTCCTGCTTCTGGGGTGTATTTATACTGTGGAGATTTCAATGGTGATCTGTACTTTTGGAGCTGTGACCCATTCACCACTGTCTTGACAAAGGGCCCGCAGTGGCTCGAAACGTCGACATTCTGCTGTAAAACTCTGGTGATGTATTAAATTTTATTGGCATCAAATTTGGAAGACTGGTGAGTGCTCTTTACATTGGACTATATATTTGGCTGTACCCCCGGGACCACAAGCCTGAGTTGGCACCCCAGCTGTTGCTAAATTGAAATTTGTGTGTGCTGGCCCTACAGAAGTATATATATGGAGATTCACCTGCTAAGGTAACATTTCCTGGACTATGCACCCATTGGATATAATTGTGAAAAAAGTTGTGAACTATTGGAGATTGGAGACTACTTTTTTTATCGCCTGCATTTCAAAAAACGTGTGACACGTGCATGTGTTATACTCCTGAAGTAACTAAATATCACCTATAGGTGTAAATTGTGACTTGTCTTTTGGTTCTGTATTCAGAAAGATATATTGCAAAAGATACTGTTTGTATTTGCTTAAGTGTTTAGCTCTGCCAGTATTATTGTGTACCTATTAAGAGTGTGTAGTAAGTTCCTTAAATGGCGACAAGCCTTTCGGGACTAGATGAAATTGCCTTGAGTGATGCGGAAAATATCCAGATCAGTCTGACTGATGATGAAATTGATAAAATTTTGTTCACAGAGTTAGATTTTGCTCAATTACCTTCCGCTACATCTGTTGATCATTTTCATAAATTGCACAGATTAAAACGGAGGGAAATTGATTTAATGCTGCATGGTCAATTCCTCTCCGAGTACTATAGAAAAAAACGTATTCCGAGAGGATTTAGAATCAATAATACTCCCACCATCGGTCGCCGCAATCCTGCTTTTTGCGTCCGATGGTGTGGAGTACTTAATAAATGTTCTCTGGATTTGATAGCTCTGGTTGTGGAGGAGGTTGGTGTAGAACTAAAGAAAATTAAGGTTGAAATCTCTGAGTACGAAAAAGAATCATTGAGTATTTTGAAGGCCGATAAGACTGAGGATTGGTTGGGTCGGATACAATCCCAAATTGAAAAATATAAAGCAGACTTAATAGCCTTCAAAAGAAAAAAATTGGAAACTGTTGAGGGTGACTACCAGAGACACGGTGTGTACAAGTGGTTAATGGGTGAAGGTTCCACACAACCATCAGGGTACAGACACCGAGGAGGGTATCGCTCTCGGCAACCACGCTTCAGAGAACCTGAATCCCAGATTTCTAACTCTTCATCTGAGACTGATACAGGTGATAGTTTACCCCCCCCTCGGGGATCCTCATACCAGCAGGCGTCCTCATCTTTTTTAGAACAAAGAAACAGACCCACCCGCAGAGACGTCTTAAGTCGACGCGCAAAAGACCGCACCCGCGGAGGGGTGGGAAATCCAGGCAGAGGGCAAACAGGAGGGTACAGGGGGTACAGGAATTGATTTTCAACCTCTCTTCTAAGAACCTGTCCCAGCCAGAACATTCCTTACTCTCGAAGGGTTTGAACTTCATACCCACATATAAATTTGATTCATTTCAGTGGTCAATTGACCACTTTAAAATGGGGAGGAAGCTCCGCCTTCGAGAGCATTTTGATAATAAACCGATACAAATCTCAATGACAAACCCCACTATGGCTCCCAAAGAGATTTTCAAAAAACCAAGTACCTTTGATCCCATCAGTACTAATGCGAGTTTAAAAACGTTTTTACGGGTAGTGGATAGAGATTGTAAAGAACAAGCTAAACAGAACAGGGCTTTTGACAACTTATCCACAGCAGAGAGAACAGCACTTAGAGGGTTACAGGATGATACTTCAGTGGTAATACGTAGCGCAGACAAAGGCGGTTCTATCGTACTACAAAATTTTTCAGACTACGACCACGAAATTAAGAGACAACTGGGTGACAAAACAACTTACCTTGAATTAACTGCTAACCCAATGAGTGCAATTAAATATAGAATTGATGATTTATTAAGGATGGGTTTGACGCAAGGGTGGATTGACGAGGAGACAAGGGACTACTTAACGGTGGAACATCCGGTGTGTCCAATTCTTTATACATTGCCTAAGATCCACAAGTCCCTCGTCAATCCACCTGGCCGTCCGATCATCTCAGCAAGGGGTTCTCTCTTGCAGCCACTTGCTAAATGGTTGGACCACTATCTCCAACCACTTGTCCAGGCCACCCCCACATACCTCAGGGATACCTCACAGTTCCTTGAGGACATTAGAGGGTTAGGTGTTCTGGAACCCGAATGTCTATTGTGTACAATGGATGTTAATTCATTGTACACAATCATTCCGCATAAAGAGGGAAGTGAGGCAGTGAGAGCTGCACTCCTGGAAGGGCCTCAAGGGGGTCCACCCATTGAATTTGTGCTAAATGCGTTGGATTTAGTATTAAAGTATAATCATTTTTTATATCAAGAGAAATACTATATGCAGTTGGCGGGGACCGCTATGGGGTCCAATGTGGCCCCAGCCTTCGCCAATCTGTTTATGCATGCATATGAACAAAAATCTATTTTTCCGCATTACTCTGGGCAGATCAAATACCTAAAAAGATACATCGATGATGTCTTTCTCATATGGTTAGGTGATGAAGCATCCTTCGTTGAGATGGTTAATACGTTGAATTGTCTACCCTCCCCTGTGAGGTTCACATATGCATGTGATCTGAACTCCATGAACTTTCTTGACATAACTGTCTTGAGAAACGGAGCCTTTTTGGGATATACCCTCTACCAGAAATTAACAGACAGGAATACTCTCCTTTGGGCGACTAGCCATCACCCGGACTCTCTCAAGTCCAATTTACCCATTTCGCAATTCCTTCGGGTTATGCGAAACAACTCTGAAGAGTCTGCAACAACTAAACAACTATCTGAGTGTAAACAGAGATTCCTGGATAGGGGGTACAGTCTCAAAACTATTGATAAGAGCCTCACCAAAGCCAAAAGAAGGTTTCAAGAACAGAGTTTGATTCCTAAAGGTGTGACCCAGAATGCAAGGATGATCATCAATACCCACTGTGACACCAACTTCAAAAACACACAGCGTGTCATTAAATCTCAATGGTCGATGATCACTTCAGATCAAGCATTTAAGAAAATGGGCAAGGCCCCTCCACTGCTTAGTGTGAATAGGGGACCCAACCTTAAGGATCACCTCTTGAGACCAAATATGAAACCAGTAAAAGCAGATCAAGATCGATGGCTAACTAAAAAGAATGGATGCTATAAGTGTCTCGGTTGTGCCACCTGCCGGGCACTGATAACTGGCACATTCTTTTGCCATCCACACAATGGCACAAAAATATACTTGAAAAATCGTTTGTACTGCCAATTAGACCATGTAGTCTACTATCTGATCTGCCCTTGTGGCTTAGTATACGTGGGAAAAACAATTCGAACCCTACGTGAAAGAATTAATCAGCACAGATCCTCGATCCGATTGGCCTACTCTACCGGGGCCACTGATAAGCCTGTGGCAGCACATTTTGTAAAAGAAAAACACCAACTGTCCACTTTACGATATATGGCAATAGACTGGATCCCTCCCCCACCACGTGGAGGTGATAGGGGACTTATGCTTCTAAAAAAAGAGGCACAGTGGATCCACCGGTTGGACACTGTATGGCCTCGTGGACTCAACGAAAAAACCCATATGAACATTTTTTTGTGATGAGACATGTGACTGAGGGCAATAATTCCCAATGACAATATAACAACTGTAGTCAATGGTATTAGAGATGAAAGTACTTTTATAACTACACTAGGTACATAATGGAGTATAACTGGCATCTATTTACTTGTGTACAAAAGAGTTCTATAGTAAATATGTTCTGAAAATCATGACCTAAAGGCAATATCAATGGGACCTAATTGGTATTTGTTTTTAATTAAGGGAGGAAGACATGGTGCCCCGGTCCAGGCTACGTTATAGCCAGGCTTGTGGCACCATGGCTCCACCCTGCAATAATTTTTAAAATGAGTGTATATGTTGTTCGTCCTATTTTTGATACATTTCTGGGTTGTGACTTTTTGTGAACCAGAGGCAGTGAGTGAGAATGCCCCTTCGCCAGCAATATATTGTTCACAGAGTATATTCTTCTTAAGCATGCCCCTAGGGACTTCTAATATGTCTTTGTTAATATAGTTCCCTCTAAATATACGTTCTCTGAAAGATATTGTCCCCCCTCATAATAAGCGACAGATTTGCGGGACAGAACTGAAAGCAAGCCGGTGTGTGATTTAGTGGTTGACAGGATGCGTTCCAAAACGATCCAAAATGGCCGTGCGTTTCACGGCCGGATCGTGGTGGGCGGCTATGTCCCGTATGATTGAGTACGGATAACTAAGCGATAGGAACTTAATTTCTCTGTTGCCGCTTGCCGGGGACCTGTGGTGGTGGCGTACGCGTTGGCTCTGGGTGCGCGTCGTCTGGCGATGACGCGAACGGAGTTCTCCTTCCGGCTTTTGCGTTCCAGGACGGTGGAACGCACGCCGGAGGTGACCGTGAGTAAAACAGTATGGAGATTTTAATATGAGGTAAATATTATATACGAGTGTACTGTATTTAGAGCGGCACCAAGGTAGATACGGTATGAGAGGTGGACACTATCCTAAGATATAGAAATGATATAGAAGCGATAGATAATTGATTAATTGGCGATGGGCAGGCACTTCCTGCTTCTGGGGTGTATTTATACTGTGGAGATTTCAATGGTGATCTGTACTTTTGGAGCTGTGACCCATTCACCACTGTCTTGACAAAGGGCCCGCAGTGGCTCGAAACGTCGACATTCTGCTGTAAAACTCTGGTGATGTATTAAATTTTATTGGCATCAAATTTGGAAGACTGGTGAGTGCTCTTTACATTGGACTATATATTTGGCTGTACCCCCGGGACCACAAGCCTGAGTTGGCACCCCAGCTGTTGCTAAATTGAAATTTGTGTGTGCTGGCCCTACAGAAGTATATATATGGAGATTCACCTGCTAAGGTAACATTTCCTGGACTATGCACCCATTGGATATAATTGTGAAAAAAGTTGTGAACTATTGGAGATTGGAGACTACTTTTTTTATCGCCTGCATTTCAAAAAACGTGTGACACGTGCATGTGTTATACTCCTGAAGTAACTAAATATCACCTATAGGTGTAAATTGTGACTTGTCTTTTGGTTCTGTATTCAGAAAGATATATTGCAAAAGATACTGTTTGTATTTGCTTAAGTGTTTAGCTCTGCCAGTATTATTGTGTACCTATTAAGAGTGTGTAGTAAGTTCCTTAAATGGCGACAAGCCTTTCGGGACTAGATGAAATTGCCTTGAGTGATGCGGAAAATATCCAGATCAGTCTGACTGATGATGAAATTGATAAAATTTTGTTCACAGAGTTAGATTTTGCTCAATTACCTTCCGCTACATCTGTTGATCATTTTCATAAATTGCACAGATTAAAACGGAGGGAAATTGATTTAATGCTGCATGGTCAATTCCTCTCCGAGTACTATAGAAAAAAACGTATTCCGAGAGGATTTAGAATCAATAATACTCCCACCATCGGTCGCCGCAATCCTGCTTTTTGCGTCCGATGGTGTGGAGTACTTAATAAATGTTCTCTGGATTTGATAGCTCTGGTTGTGGAGGAGGTTGGTGTAGAACTAAAGAAAATTAAGGTTGAAATCTCTGAGTACGAAAAAGAATCATTGAGTATTTTGAAGGCCGATAAGACTGAGGATTGGTTGGGTCGGATACAATCCCAAATTGAAAAATATAAAGCAGACTTAATAGCCTTCAAAAGAAAAAAATTGGAAACTGTTGAGGGTGACTACCAGAGACACGGTGTGTACAAGTGGTTAATGGGTGAAGGTTCCACACAACCATCAGGGTACAGACACCGAGGAGGGTATCGCTCTCGGCAACCACGCTTCAGAGAACCTGAATCCCAGATTTCTAACTCTTCATCTGAGACTGATACAGGTGATAGTTTACCCCCCCCTCGGGGATCCTCATACCAGCAGGCGTCCTCATCTTTTTTAGAACAAAGAAACAGACCCACCCGCAGAGACGTCTTAAGTCGACGCGCAAAAGACCGCACCCGCGGAGGGGTGGGAAATCCAGGCAGAGGGCAAACAGGAGGGTACAGGGGGTACAGGAATTGATTTTCAACCTCTCTTCTAAGAACCTGTCCCAGCCAGAACATTCCTTACTCTCGAAGGGTTTGAACTTCATACCCACATATAAATTTGATTCATTTCAGTGGTCAATTGACCACTTTAAAATGGGGAGGAAGCTCCGCCTTCGAGAGCATTTTGATAATAAACCGATACAAATCTCAATGACAAACCCCACTATGGCTCCCAAAAAGATTTTCAAAAAACCAAGTACCTTTGATCCCATCAGTACTAATGCGAGTTTAAAAACGTTTTTACGGGTAGTGGATAGAGATTGTAAAGAACAAGCTAAACAGAACAGGGCTTTTGACAACTTATCCACAGCAGAGAGAACAGCACTTAGAGGGTTACAGGATGATACTTCAGTGGTAATACGTAGCGCAGACAAAGGCGGTTCTATCGTACTACAAAATTTTTCAGACTACGACCACGAAATTAAGAGACAACTGGGTGACAAAACAACTTACCTTGAATTAACTGCTAACCCAATGAGTGCAATTAAATATAGAATTGATGATTTATTAAGGATGGGTTTGACGCAAGGGTGGATTGACGAGGAGACAAGGGACTACTTAACGGTGGAACATCCGGTGTGTCCAATTCTTTATACATTGCCTAAGATCCACAAGTCCCTCGTCAATCCACCTGGCCGTCCGATCATCTCAGCAAGGGGTTCTCTTTTGCAGCCACTTGCTAAATGGTTGGACCACTATCTCCAACCACTTGTCCAGGCCACCCCCACATACCTCAGGGATACCTCACAGTTCCTTGAGGACATTAGAGGGTTAGGTGTTCTGGAACCCGAATGTCTATTGTGTACAATGGATGTTAATTCATTGTACACAATCATTCCGCATAAAGAGGGAAGTGAGGCAGTGAGAGCTGCACTCCTGGAAGGGCCTCAAGGGGGTCCACCCATTGAATTTGTGCTAAATGCGTTGGATTTAGTATTAAAGTATAATCATTTTTTATATCAAGAGAAATACTATATGCAGTTGGCGGGGACCGCTATGGGGTCCAATGTGGCCCCAGCCTTCGCCAATCTGTTTATGCATGCATATGAACAAAAATCTATTTTTCCGCATTACTCTGGGCAGATCAAATACCTAAAAAGATACATCGATGATGTCTTTCTCATATGGTTAGGTGATGAAGCATCCTTCGTTGAGATGGTTAATACGTTGAATTGTCTACCCTCCCCTGTGAGGTTCACATATGCATGTGATCTGAACTCCATGAACTTTCTTGACATAACTGTCTTGAGAAACGGAGCCTTTTTGGGATATACCCTCTACCAGAAATTAACAGACAGGAATACTCTCCTTTGGGCGACTAGCCATCACCCGGACTCTCTCAAGTCCAATTTACCCATTTCGCAATTCCTTCGGGTTATGCGAAACAACTCTGAAGAGTCTGCAACAACTAAACAACTATCTGAGTGTAAACAGAGATTCCTGGATAGGGGGTACAGTCTCAAAACTATTGATAAGAGCCTCACCAAAGCCAAAAGAAGGTTTCAAGAACAGAGTTTGATTCCTAAAGGTGTGACCCAGAATGCAAGGATGATCATCAATACCCACTGTGACACCAACTTCAAAAACACACAGCGTGTCATTAAATCTCAATGGTCGATGATCACTTCAGATCAAGCATTTAAGAAAATGGGCAAGGCCCCTCCACTGCTTAGTGTGAATAGGGGACCCAACCTTAAGGATCACCTCTTGAGACCAAATATGAAACCAGTAAAAGCAGATCAAGATCGATGGCTAACTAAAAAGAATGGATGCTATAAGTGTCTCGGTTGTGCCACCTGCCGGGCACTGATAACTGGCACATTCTTTTGCCATCCACACAATGGCACAAAAATATACTTGAAACATCGTTTGTACTGCCAATTAGACCATGTAGTCTACTATCTGATCTGCCCTTGTGGCTTAGTATACGTGGGAAAAACAATTCGAACCCTACGTGAAAGAATTAATCAGCACAGATCCTCGATCCGATTGGCCTACTCTACCGGGGCCACTGATAAGCCTGTGGCAGCACATTTTGTAAAAGAAAAACACCAACTGTCCACTTTACGATATATGGCAATAGACTGGATCCCTCCCCCACCACGTGGAGGTGATAGGGGACTTATGCTTCTAAAAAAAGAGGCACAGTGGATCCACCGGTTGGACACTGTATGGCCTCGTGGACTCAACGAAAAAACCCATATGAACATTTTTTTGTGATGAGACATGTGACTGAGGGCAATAATTCCCAATGACAATATAACAACTGTAGTCAATGGTATTAGAGATGAAAGTACTTTTATAACTACACTAGGTACATAATGGAGTATAACTGGCATCTATTTACTTGTGTACAAAAGAGTTCTATAGTAAATATGTTCTGAAAATCATGACCTAAAGGCAATATCAATGGGACCTAATTGGTATTTGTTTTTAATTAAGGGAGGAAGACATGGTGCCCCGGTCCAGGCTACGTTATAGCCAGGCTTGTGGCACCATGGCTCCACCCTGCAATAATTTTTAAAATGAGTGTATATGTTGTTCGTCCTATTTTTGATACATTTCTGGGTTGTGACTTTTTGTGAACCAGAGGCAGTGAGTGAGAATGCCCCTTCGCCAGCAATATATTGTTCACAGAGTATATTCTTCTTAAGCATGCCCCTAGGGACTTCTAATATGTCTTTGTTAATATAGTTCCCTCTAAATATACGTTCTCTGAAAGATATTGTCCCCCCTCATAATAAGCGACAGATTTGCGGGACAGAACTGAAAGCAAGCCGGTGTGTGATTTAGTGGTTGACAGGATGCGTTCCAAAACGATCCAAAATGGCCGTGCGTTTCACGGCCGGATCGTGGTGGGCGGCTATGTCCCGTATGATTGAGTACGGATAACTAAGCGATAGGAACTTAATTTCTCTGTTGCCGCTTGCCGGGGACCTGTGGTGGTGGCGTACGCGTTGGCTCTGGGTGCGCGTCGTCTGGCGATGACGCGAACGGAGTTCTCCTTCCGGCTTTTGCGTTCCAGGACGGTGGAACGCACGCCGGAGGTGACCGTGAGTAAAACAGTATGGAGATTTTAATATGAGGTAAATATTATATACGAGTGTACTGTATTTAGAGCGGCACCAAGGTAGATACGGTATGAGAGGTGGACACTATCCTAAGATATAGAAATGATATAGAAGCGATAGATAATTGATTAATTGGCGATGGGCAGGCACTTCCTGCTTCTGGGGTGTATTTATACTGTGGAGATTTCAATGGTGATCTGTACTTTTGGAGCTGTGACCCATTCACCACTGTCTTGACAAAGGGCCCGCAGTGGCTCGAAACGTCGACATTCTGCTGTAAAACTCTGGTGATGTATTAAATTTTATTGGCATCAAATTTGGAAGACTGGTGAGTGCTCTTTACATTGGACTATATATTTGGCTGTACCCCCGGGACCACAAGCCTGAGTTGGCACCCCAGCTGTTGCTAAATTGAAATTTGTGTGTGCTGGCCCTACAGAAGTATATATTTATATATATATATATATATATATATATATATATATATATATATATATATATATTGTAAGCTTGCAGCAGGGCCCTCCTACCTCCAAGTCTGTCTGTTGTTACCCAGTTTGTTTTATCACTGTCTACTATTGTAAAGCGTAACGGAATCTGCTGCGCTATATAAGACACTGTAACGGAATCTGCTGCGCTATATAAGACATTGTAACGGAATCTGCTGCGTTATATAAGACACTGTAACGGAATCTGCTGCACTATATAAGACACTGTAACGGAATCTGCTGCGCTATATAAGATGCTGTAACGGAATCTGCTGCACTATATAAGACACTGTAACGGAATCTGCTGCGTTATATAAGACACTGTAACGGAATCTGCTGCGTTATATAAGACACTGTAACGGAATCTGCTGCGCTATATAAGACACTGTAACGGAATCTGCTGCGCTATATAAGACACTGTAACGGGATCTGCTGCGCTATATAAGACACTGTAACAGAATCTGCTGCACTATATAAGACACTGTAACGGAATCTGCTGCGTTATATAAGACACTGTAACGGAATCTGCTGCGCTATATAAGACACTGTAACGGAATCTGCTGCGCTATATAAGACGCTGTAACGGAATCTGCTGCGCTATATAAGACACTGTAACGGAATCTGCTGCGCTATATAACACACCGTAACGGAATCTGCTGCGTTATATAAGACACTGTAACGGAAACTGCTGCGCTATATAACACACCGTAACGGAATCTGCTGCGCTATATAACACACTGTAACGGAATCTGCTGCGCTATATAAGACATTGTAACGGAATCTGCTGCGTTATATAAGACACTGTAACGGAATCTGCTGCACTATATAAGACACTGTAACGGAATCTGCTGCGCTATATAAGATGCTGTAACGGAATCTGCTGCACTATATAAGACACTGTAACGGAATCTGCTGCGTTATATAAGACACTGTAACGGAATCTGCTGCGCTATATAAGACACTGTAACGGAATCTGCTGCACTATATAAGACACTGTAACGGAATCTGCTGCGTTATATAAGACACTGTAACGGAATCTGCTGCACTATATAAGACACTGTAACGGAATCTGCTGCGCTATATAAGACACTGTAACGGAATCTGCTGCGCTATATAAGACGCTGTAACGGAATCTGCTGCGCTATATAAGACACTGTAACGGAATCTGCTGCGCTATATAACACACCGTAACGGAATCTGCTGCGTTATATAAGACACTGTAACGGAAACTGCTGCGCTATATAACACACCGTAACGGAATCTGCTGCGCTATATAACACACTGTAACGGAATCTGCTGCGCTATATAAGACATTGTAACGGAATCTGCTGCGTTATATAAGACACTGTAACGGAATCTGCTGCACTATATAAGACACTGTAACGGAATCTACCGCACTATATAAGACGCTGTAACGGAATCTGCTGCGCTATATAAGACACTGTAACGGAATCTGGTGCGCTATATAAGACACTGTAACAGAATCTGCTGCGATATATAACACACTGTAACGGAATCTGCTGCGTTATATAACACACTGTAACGGAATCTGCTGCACTATATAAGACACTGTAACAGAATCTGCTGCACTATATAAGACACTGTAACGGAATCTGCTGCGCTATATAAGATGCTGTAACGGAATCTGCTGCACCAGGGACGTGCAGTCAGGGGAGGCAGGGGAGGCAGAGCCTCCCCTGTCATTAATGATTAAAATAATACAAAGAAGATACTTATGACACTTAGTCTGTGTCATAAGTATTTTCTTTATGTTAATTTAATCCTTTTTATTGTTGCTTGATTTTTTATTTAATTTTAGAGGCACCGAAGGCGGTGCCTCCAGCTGCCCCTTACAAAAGGCTGGAAGCAGGGGGCGGGCATGGGGTGGGGACATGCTGAGCGCTGTAAAAGCCCATTAATAAAACTAGCAGAAGCGGCACCACTACAAGTGCCGCAGTGACAGGGGCGTGCATTCAGCCCTGTCACTGAAGCCATCGGAAAGCCGCCACCCCCCCTTCCCTCCCTCTCCCCTCTCCCCTCGCTGTCGGCACCCGTCCTGCACTGCCATCACCCACCTCAGTGATGGCACCGGTACAAGCAGGCCAGCTCGCCAATGTGCGCTACCTTAGCTGGGACAGCTGCGGCTGCTGTAGAACGGTCCTAGCGTGGCATTGAGGAGATCTGGCTATAGCGCTGCTGTGAAGGCTGTTCCAGCGGCGGGTGAGGGGGGGGGGGCGGGGAGAGAGAGAGAGGTCCCTGCGCAGCGGTGTCCTGAAGCCCTCCACCCGCCTGTCCCCGGGCCAGGAGCAGATGTGTCCTGAAGCTCTCCACTCGCCTGGCCCGCTGCATGGCTGGCCATTGGCTGCCCTGCCAGACATGGTGGAGAGGCCACAGTCCAGGCTGCCGACGAAGGTCTTCACCAGGCTGTCAATCAATCAACTTGTGTGTCATCACCATGCTGGAGCTGCAGGCCTAGGAGGAGGAGGGTGAGTATGCACTAATGCCTCTTGTCATCAAATTCTACTCAGTGTCAGCCAGCCATAACCCCCATGGCATCGAGCATGTAAACCCTATGGCAATGAGCATGTAACCCCCATGGCAACAAGCATGTAACCCCCATGGCAACAAGCATGTAAACCCTATGGCAACAAGCATGTAACCCCCATGGAAATGAGCATGTAACCTCCATGGCAACGAGCATGTAGGACGTTAAGTCCTAGTAGAGGCATTCTTTTAAGCAACAATAGTGGGGAATTATGCATCTACCCCACACTGCAGGGGGCATTCTGCATTTAAACGGCACTAATAGTCCACGAAAGGGCCCAAAATGTATTATTACACCATTGCGTGTGTAGTAATACCCGGAAGTGCTGCCGCTGTATCTTTTGCCAAGAAACTCAGGGCAATGAATAATTAGAAACCTTAATATTGGGGCATAATTTGCTAGGGGCATTTTTGTGTGTGGGACATAAAAAGGTGTCAGCGGTATACCTATGTGTGGCATAATGTCCAAATGGGCATTACGGTGTGTGGCATAATGTGCGATAAGCATTACGGTGTATGGGTAATGTTTCATTGGCATTACGCTGTGTGGCATATTCTGTCATTGCCATTACGGTGTGTGGCACAATATTTAATGAGCATTGCAGTGTGGCCTAATATGTAATGGGCAATATGTTGCGTTGTATAATATTCAATAGGCATTACAGTGTGTGGTGTGATATGCAATGGGCATTATGTAGTGTGGTATTATATGTACTGAGTTTTACCTTGTGTGGCATAATGTTTCATGGGTATTACGATATGTGGCATATTGTGTCATGGGCATTACAGTGTGTGTCATAATGTTTAAGGGTCATTACAGTGTTTGACATAGGTAATGTGACCATGCCGCTATTGTTATGAAACTTGACCACAACCATTTTTGGTACCACCTAAGAAAAAAATTGTGCTTGCACCACTGCTTAAAGACCAGTGCCTCACCAGCCACTGACCTCACCGCACGTCACTGTGCTGCACTATATAAGACACTGTAACGGAATCTGCTGCGTTATATAAGACACTGTAACGGAATCTGCTGCACTATATAAGACACTGTAACGGAATCTGCTGCGCTGTATAAGACACTGTAACGGAATCTGCTGCGCTATATAAGACACTGTAACGGAATCTGCTGCGCTATATAAGACGCTGTAACGGAATCTGCTGCGCTATATAAGACACTGTAACGGAATCTGCTGCGCTATATAACACACCGTAACGGAATCTGCTGCGTTATATAAGACACTGTAACGGAAACTGCTGCGCTATATAACACACCGTAACGGAATCTGCTGCGCTATATAACACACTGTAACGGAATCTGCTGCGCTATATAAGACATTGTAACGGAATCTGCTGCGTTATATAAGACACTGTAACGGAATCTGCTGCACTATATAAGACACTGTAACGGAATCTGCTGCGCTATATAAGATGCTGTAACGGAATCTGCTGCACTATATAAGACACTGTAACGGAATCTGCTGCGTTATATAAGACACTGTAACGGAATCTGCTGCACTATATAAGACACTGTAACGGAATCTGCTGCGCTGTATAAGACACTGTAACGGAATCTGCTGCGCTATATAAGACACTGTAACGGAATCTGCTGCGCTATATAAGACGCTGTAACGGAATCTGCTGCGCTATATAAGACGCTGTAACGGAATCTGCTGCGCTATATAACACACCGTAACGGAATCTGCTGCGTTATATAAGACACTGTAACGGAAACTGCTGCGCTATATAACACACCGTAACGGAATCTGCTGCGCTATATAACACACTGTAACGGAATCTGCTGCGCTATATAACACACTGGAACGGAATCTGCTGCGCTATATAACACACCGTAACGGAATCTGCTGCGCTATATAACACACTGTAACGGAATCTGCTGCGCTATATAACACACTGGAACGGAATCTGCTGCGTTATATAAGATGCTGTAACGGAATCTGCTGCGCTATATAAGACACTGTAACGGAAACTGCTGCGCTATATAAGACGCTGTAACAGAATCTGCTGCGCTATATAACACACTGTAACGGAATCTGCTGCGCTATATAAGACACTGTAACAGAATCTGCTGTGCTATATAACAAACCGTAACGGAATCTGCTGCGCTATATAAGACATTGTAACGGAATCTGCTGCGTTATATAAGACACTGTAACGGAATCTGCTGCACTATATAAGACACTGTAACGGAATCTGCTGCGCTATATAAGATGCTGTAACGGAATCTGCTGCACTATATAAGACACTGTAACGGAATCTGCTGCGTTATATAAGACACTGTAACGGAATCTGCTGCACTATATAAGACACTGTAACGGAATCTGCTGCGCTGTATAAGACACTGTAACGGAATCTGCTGCGCTATATAAGACACTGTAACGGAATCTGCTGCGCTATATAAGACGCTGTAACGGAATCTGCTGCGCTATATAAGACACTGTAACGGAATCTGCTGCGCTATATAACACACCGTAACGGAATCTGCTGCGTTATATAAGACACTGTAACGGAAACTGCTGCGCTATATAACACACCGTAACGGAATCTGCTGCGCTATATAACACACTGTAACGGAATCTGCTGCGCTATATAAGACATTGTAACGGAATCTGCTGCGTTATATAAGACACTGTAACGGAATCTGCTGCACTATATAAGACACTGTAACGGAATCTGCTGCGCTATATAAGATGCTGTAACGGAATCTGCTGCACTATATAAGACACTGTAACGGAATCTGCTGCGTTATATAAGACACTGTAACGGAATCTGCTGCACTATATAAGACACTGTAACGGAATCTGCTGCGCTGTATAAGACACTGTAACGGAATCTGCTGCGCTATATAAGACACTGTAACGGAATCTGCTGCGCTATATAAGACGCTGTAACGGAATCTGCTGCGCTATATAAGACACTGTAACGGAATCTGCTGCGCTATATAACACACCGTAACGGAATCTGCTGCGTTATATAAGACACTGTAACGGAAACTGCTGCGCTATATAACACACCGTAACGGAATCTGCTGCGCTATATAACACACTGTAACGGAATCTGCTGCGCTATATAACACACTGGAACGGAATCTGCTGCGCTATATAACACACCGTAACGGAATCTGCTGCGCTATATAACACACTGTAACGGAATCTGCTGCGCTATATAACACACTGGAACGGAATCTGCTGCGTTATATAAGATGCTGTAACGGAATCTGCTGCGCTATATAAGACACTGTAACGGAAACTGCTGCGCTATATAAGACGCTGTAACAGAATCTGCTGCGCTATATAACACACTGTAACGGAATCTGCTGCGCTATATAAGACACTGTAACAGAATCTGCTGTGCTATATAACAAACCGTAACGGAATCTGCTGCACTATATAATACACTGTAACGGAATCTGCTGCGCTATATAAGACCATGTAACGGAATCTGCTGCGCTATATAAGACACTGTAACAGAATCTGCTGCATTATATAAGACACTGTAACGGAATCTGCTGCATTATATAAGACGCTGTAACGGAATCTGCTGCGCTATATAAGAAAGTGTAACAGAATCTGCTGCGCTATATAAGACACTGTAACCGAATCTGGTGCGCTATATAAGACGTTGTAACCGAATCTGCTGCGCTATATAAGACACTGTAACGGAATCTGCTGCGCTATATAAGACACTGTAACGGAATCTGCTGCGCTATATAAGACACTGTAATGGAATCTGCTGCGCTATATAAGACACTGTAACAGAATCTGCTGTGCTATATAAGAAAGTGTAACAGAATCTGCTGCGCTATATAAGACACTGTAACCGAATCTGGTGCGCTATATAAGACGTTGTAACGGAATCTGCTGCGCTATATAAGACACTGTAACGGAATCTGCTGCGCTATATAAGACACTGTAACGGAATCTGCTGCGCTATATAAGACACTGTAATGGAATCTGCTGCGCTATATAAGAAACTGTAACGGAATCTGCTGCGCTATATAAGACGCTGTAACGGAATCTGCTGCACTATATAAGACATTGTAACGGAATCTGCTGCGCTATATAAGATGCTGTAATGGAATATGCTGCGCTATATAAGACGCTGTAACGGAATCTGCTGCGCTATATAAGACACTGTAACGGAATCTGCTGCGCTATATAAGACACTGTAACGGAATCTGCTGCGCTATATAAGACGCTGTAACGGAATCTGCTGCGCTATAAAAGAAACTGTCAATAAATAAATAATATATATATATACACACACACACACACACACAAGCAAATACATAAACATAATAGAGATAATACACTTATCTCCACATCATCCATTACACTGTCAGATCTTTGTCTCCAGTCCTCTGGGTAATTGAACTATTGATCGATTGAAACCAATTAAATAATCTTCCTATAATTAAAACATGAATTCCTCCCTGAGAGCAGAGAACAGGGGTCTATAGCGATACATTTATTATCTCTCAATACAACGCGTCACCATAGAGACGGACATCTTTCTAATTACACGCCCTCAGATTTATCCTCGCCATTATTTATCCAACGCACTTTCTGGCATCACAATCCTCTAGCTAGACATGTCTATATGTGGAGCTGGACACGCCTATATGTGAAGCTGGACACGCCTATATGTGGAGCTGGACACGCCTATATGTGGAGCTAGACACGCCCATATGTGGAGCTAGACACATCCATATGGGGAGCTAGACACTCCTATATGTGGAGCTAGACACTCCTATATGTGGAGCTACACACGCCTATATGTGGAGCTACACACGCCTATATGTGGAGCCAGACACTCCTATATGTGGAGCTAGACACGCCTATATGTGGAGCTAGACACGCCTATATGTGGAGCTAGACACGCCTATATGTGGAGCTAGACACGCCTATATGTGGAACCAGACACGCCTATATGTGGAGCTAGACACTCCTATATGTGGAGCTAGACACGCCTATATGTGGAGCTAGACACGCCTATATGTGGAGCTTGACACGCCTATATGTGGAGCTAGATACGCCCATATGTGGAGCTAGACACATCCATATGGGGAGCTAGACACTCCTATATGTGGAGCTAGACACTCCTATATGTGGAGCTACACACGCCTATATGTGGAGCTACACACGCCTATATGTGGAGCTAGACACGCCTAAATGTGGAGCTAGACACTCCTATATGTGGAGCTAGACACTCCTATATGTGGAGCTAGACACGCCTATATGTGGAGCTAGACACGCCTATATGTGGAGCTAGACATGCCTATATGTGGAGCTAGACACGCCTATATGTGGAGCTAGACACGCCTATATGTGGAGCTAGATACGCCCATATGTGGAGCTAGACACGCCTATATGTGGAGCTAGACACGCCTATATGTGGAGCTAGACACGCCTATATGTGGAGCTAGACACGCCTATATGTGGAGCTAGACACGCCTATATGTGGAACCAGACACGCCTATATGTGGAGCTAGACACTCCTATATGTGGAGCTAGACACGCCTATATGTGGAGCTAGACACGCCTATATGTGGTGTTTGACACGCCTATATGTGGAGCTAGATACGCCCATATGTGGAGCTAGACACATCCATATGGGGAGCTAGACACTCCTATATGTGGAGCTAGACACTCCTATATGTGGAGCTACACACGCCTATATGTGGAGCTACACACGCCTATATGTGGAGCTAGACACGCCTAAATGTGGAGCTAGACACTCCTATATGTGGAGCTAGACACTCCTATATGTGGAGCTAGACACGCCTATATGTGGAGCTAGACACGCCTATATGTGGAGCTAGACACGCCTATATGTGGAGCTAGACACGCCTATATGTGGAGCTAGACACGCCTATATGTGGAGCTAGACACGCCTATATGTGGAGCTAGACACATCCATATGGGGAGCTAGACACTCCTATATGTGGAGCTAGACACGCCCTTTGGGCAAAGTGTGACACTGTAATCTCTCTGATTCTAGTTCACAAAAGTATCCCAGTATAGGAGTGCTACAGCGGTACACCCCACCCGCTCTGTCTATCAGCATGGTGTAACCATGTTAAAAGGTTAATAAACCAAATACTTATATAGGGTTTGTAGTTGATAAATATATGCACGTGGTTGAGGTAAAAAACGTTCATATATTTACACACAGGTAAAATAAGTGATGTGTATCAATGTATGTATATAAAGTGAATATATATTTAATACCATATTACATTTCTGTATTTAAACAATACTTGCTGTTATGTACACATTGGTGGTGCAGGAGATAATACATATGTGTGTATTCAATGCAAGAAATAGGTGGTCAGTGTAGTATAGAAAGTTCTGGAATCCGCTCACACCGTTACAGCTGACAATCCCCAGAGCTGGCAGGGGAGTGTCAGTGGGTGGGGTTTCAGATCACACCACCAGAGAAAGAGGTCAGGTGACAGGGCTTGACAGAGATAGAAAAGAGGAGTACATCAGCTACTCAGGCGGAGTCTGGAGATCCCTCCCTCCAGTGCTGGCACCTCCCCCCCTGTGCCCAAGTGGCTCCCGGGCTGTAAACATGAGCTGTAAGCAGGCTGCTGGGCACAGGGGGGTGAAGCCGGAGAAGGAGTTCGGCCAGCACTGCTGATCACCACTGAGAGTCTAGGCTGTGTAGTCTGAGGGAGCTACCAATAGCACACCTACGTCCTAGCCAAGCACAGGAGAGACAGACCGAGCAGCAGGAGAGATAAGAGGCAGCCCTGATTGGTGAGATGCCCCAGACATTTCACCGACCATATGGTTAAGTGAATGACTATGACATACTTTAGCCCATGGGTTGCCCACTGTCAGAGCACCGACCTTGCAAGCCAGCAGAGGAAAGATGCATAGACAAGACACAGTGGCGTAACTAAGTTTTGGGCGCCCAATCCCCCGCCGCCCATGCAAACCCCCCCCCAATCCCCCGCCGCCCATGCAAACCCCCCCCCAATCCCCCGCCGCCCATGCAAACCCCCCCTCCCCCCCCCAATCCCCTGCAGCCTTACCTATAGCGCTGGTCCCGGCGGCTCCGTTCTTCTTCTGCTGAGGACCAGCACAAAATGGCCTAAGGGTGTGCCAGTATCAGTGCCGTCTTTCCCCGGCCCAGCCCAATGGGAAAGATGGTGGCCGGGGTCCGGGAATCCGCTCACCCTCGCTGGGGGATCCGGGCAGGGGGATCAGGGCGGTGGCGGTAGCTAGAAGCCTGATTCGGCGAAGCTCTATTTGCCGGCGGGGCGGGAAGTGCTGTTGCATTTGATTAGACTGGCCGGACGCTGATTGGCTGAATTCAGAAAATCAGCATCCGGCCAGTCTTTGAAAAGGCAACAGCGCTTCCCACCCCGCCGGCAAATAGCGCTTCACCTCCTAGCTAGCAGTGAATTTAATTTCAGGGGTCCGTGTGCCGGGGTTCTGATCACCCTCACTGGGTGATCCGTCAGGGGGATCAGGGCATCGGTGGCGGTAGCTAGGAGCCCGAAGCGGCAAAGCGCTATTTGCCGGCAGGGGGGGCGAGAAGCGCTGCTGCATTTAAAATGACTGGCTGAATGCTGATTGGCTGAATTCAGCCAATCAGCATCCGGCCAGTCTTTTCAAATTCAACAGCGCTTCCCGCCCCCGCCGACAAATAGTGCTTCGCCGCTTCGGGCTCCTAGCTACCGCCACCGCCGCCCTGATCCCCTTCCCCAGCGAGGATGGTCGGATCCCCGCCACCCGGCCACCATCTTTCCCATTAGCGCTATTTGCCGGTGGGGCGGGAAGCGCTGCTGCATTTGAAAAGACTGGCCGAACGCTGATTGGCTGAATTCAGCCAATCAGCGTCTGGCCAGTCTTTTCAAATGCAACAGCGCTTCCCGCCCCGCCAATTAATAGCGCTTTGCCACTTCAGGGCAGGCTCCTAGCTACCGCCGCTGCCCTGATCCCGCTGCCCGGATCCCCCAGCGAAGATGATCGGATCCCCGGCCGCCGGAAGCTGACTGGCTGCCGCACGGAGCCAGAGAGGTGAGGGTTGGGGAGGTG
Source organism: Crinia signifera (assembly GCF_055691185.1). Lineage (NCBI taxonomy): Eukaryota > Metazoa > Chordata > Amphibia > Anura > Myobatrachidae > Crinia > Crinia signifera. The sequence goes on along the minus strand of NC_139224.1, from coordinate 176,336,147 downwards.
ACTGTGGGCTCCTGGGCAAACTAATTTGGGGGGGGGGGGGGTCCAGTGAACTAGGTTGCCCAGGGGCCCTTCCTAATGTTAAGACGGCCCTGGCCAGTATACCTAATGGAGTACAGCTGAGGGGGGTCCAGAAGACAGCATGGTATATGTACCAATCTGCCAGTGGTGCTATAAGAGAGATACATTTATACAGTGATTTGCTGAGACTACATCAATATAATGGTAACATTTGTGAGCGAAACTGACAAGTCTGCTTTGCTGCTTGTGACCTGATACGATTGTAGGCACACACTTTTCTGTGCAGTACTCATAGACCAAGAGTCTATTTCTCCTATGGATGTAGACAAATTCTGCTAAACAGGCTAAGATATGGTAAAGGAACTCCCTCATACTGTACTTTCAGGACTTCTAAGGAAAGGGCCCCAACATGTGCACCACCGAGCACTTTGCTATTGACTACTCATATGTAGATCAAATATTTATATGATTATACTGCATTATAATGATTTCATGTTATTTACAAAGTTATATATTAGTTACATATTGTTAATAGAAATGTATAGAAATCTGGAACCGCACTGGGACTCCAATGCATTGTCCAGGTGGTGAGAAGTGTGAGGCACGTCGTACAACCCTAATGGGTATAAATGCATTGGATCTGTAGTGAGGTCAGTAGTTGGAATGGGAAGTGAGGAGTATGGGTGTAAACCTATTAAGTTTATATATTTATATTTTTATTATAAGGTAATTAATTCATCATTATAATTTCCGTTAAAGATCTATAACTGGATGTTTAATAACTTTATTATCTCTTCCAATAAAAGTATTACAACGATTGTTTACCTGTGAGCAGTGGCGATGCGGCATTCTAACAGAATATGTCATTGTAGGTAGTTGTATAATCTCTATCAATGTCTTTATCCAACACCACTATGGGTTTTCCCAAGTAGACTTATTATAATATACTTGGGTGGAGGCACTGACACAGAAAGGCAAAAACCCTTTAACCGAAGGATAAGTAGCATACTCAAGACATAGTAAATTAGTAGCCCACAATCTCTATAGTGGTCAGAAGGGGGGTTACATTGGTGCTTTTTGTTTTTTAGCTAAAGGTTTTGTGCATGGGAGTGGGGTAGTGCTGCAGCTTCACCTGTCTGTCTGTGACAATGCATTACTGGGAGGTGACCCATGAGACTTTTCACAAGAGGTCAGAGGCTGAGAAGCTTGTGCTGAGCTCTGATTGGTGGAGCTCATCACATGCTTCTCAGGCCCATGGAAGACAACAGCAGCCTCTTCATGGGAGGGTTTTTAATCAGAGGCAGCTCTGAGCCTGTGAGGTCTCCTACAGAGTAATGTACAATGGGTCAAACACAGGCTTTTCATTTGGTGTGTGTATATATATATATATATATATATATATATATATATAGGGTTTGGCTGAATACAAAGTCCAATTGTGTCCGACGTTTCGGGGTTCGCAGACCCCTTTTTTCAAGGTGTACCCTTGAAAAAGGGGTCTGCGAACCCCGAAACGTCGGACACCAATTCTGTTTTATTAAAACAATTATGAATTAATTACATCAGACGCAGTGATTTCCAATCCATTTCGTAAAACATGGGAACAGGTCCAACGCGTTTCATCACGAAAGTGACTTCATCAACATTGACGTTTGTTTACAAAACTTTCTTCATGTGACGTTATTTGAACGTTGCGGTGCCAATACAGGCTCATTCCCGAGGTTGGCGGCTCCATACACCGCAAGTAAAAGGCATGAATGGCCGGTGCACAACGCTCAGCAAATAGGAGCAGGTTACAGCTCACTTCACAAGACTCCTGTTTAACTGACGCTAGGCTACGTCTCAACGCGTTTCGTCACCAGTCCCCCCCCCTGCAGTTACCCATTGACCAAGTTTATACTGCCTTTACTCTGTGTTCTGTAATATTCTCCTATGCAGTTTGCGGCCAGTAATGACAAGTGGGAGGGGGTCCCCCTGTCTAAAATGACCCGGGCCCCCCGAAGGCTTAATCGGCCCCTGGCCTCTGCCTCTAGGATAGGCCCATTTATCATATCCCAGGTACTATCGCCCTCACTCTGTGGCCCCTGCTCTGGGAAGCTCTGTGCTGCCACAAACCCGAATTCCCTGTGCAGAACATCCAGTAATAATGCACCAAGCCCGGGCTGGCTCCGGGAGGGTCACTGCAGGTAGTCATAGAACTGGTGACGCTTATTTAGAACAATCCCAATGTACATTTAGTATAATAACAATGTTACGCCACAATGATACATGGTGTTTGTGTACTTGTAGGCGCCTATTAAGCCCCTTCCACATCATCTGCTTGGCACAGCCGACCTGAGACCTGCATTGTAGATTTACTAATGGCATTTCCCGTTAACTAATTGGTATGTAATTGTCCTGCTGTTCATTAGTATTATGTCCTCCAGTTGTTTTGTATCAATGTTTCCCTGTCTGCTGAGGCTTCGTCTCCCGGCTTAATGGGGTAATGGTGAAAAATGCAGATTATTACGGAGCAGATTACAGATATCTGGGCGGTCGATATCCCACTAGGCCTCAGCGTAATGTTCTGCTTTCTTTTACAGCTAAATATATTTCATTTGCGCTTAATTGTATCCTGAAGACAAACCCAATCTAGAAAACAATTGATAAGCTGTAAAAAAGGATGAACGTTGGTTACGTGTAACCGTGCTGCATATCCTGGGACGTTGCTTTCTGTACACTGACATATATCTGTAAATGTTCATCCCACGCACTAAAATCGGTATACAAATAAAGAATCAGGGCATGTAAATACGAGACCACTCGAGATGCGGTAATAAAGTTACCAGTTGCATTTACCATTGCGTAGGCACCAGGACATAGCTTCTGGTAAAGCTCTGTTCCGGCCAATGGCTAGAAGCAAAAGCTGATGACCCGGCTGAGTTTGCTGCACATCTGGGGCCAACGGAGATGGATATGGATGATCCCTCTCCAAAATATGCGAAAGAGCAGCCCTCAGGCTACTACAGTAGCTACTAATGTCATCTAAAGATGGCGTTAGTAGTCGGGTCACATACCAAAATATTGAGGTAAATTTGACATTTTAGCGGCTTCTATAGAAACCTATGGGGGCTGCATCTGTATTCCGAGGGACTGTGACAGATATAGGAGATGAGTCAATCTGGTATACAGGGCTGTATGTAAGGGTTCAGGCACCAATGGCAAAGTGTGGGACTTCTCCAGTATCGAACGGGCACCCCAGTTGATAAAAACTGCGACTAGCTGTCCGGGATACGGTCATTGGGTCTACAGCATGCTGGTCGACAAGCAATGGTTCGACACCATTAGGTCGACATGGGGATAGGTCGACATTGGTCAAGGTTGACACAAGCATTAGGTCAACAGTGTCTAGGTCGACAGTCAAAACGTTGATATGGGGTTTTTCACTGTTCTTTGAGTCGACATGTGCCGACAGGCGATATTTCATGCCCTACCATCCACTAGGACGTGGTGGGAGAATAAAATAGTGTGCCGAGCGTAGCGAGTGAAGTGAGCCATGCGGTGCACTGGAAACTGTGTCCCTGTTGACTGTGTCAACATTTGGGTAAAAAACAGTGAAAAACCCCATGTCGACCTTTTGACTGTCCACCTAGACACTATCGACCTAATGATTGTGTCGACATATTGACCTGTCGACCTAAACCTATATCAACCTAGAACCATGTTGACCTAGACCCATGTCAACCTAACGGCTTGTCGACCAACATGCTGTAGACCAAACGATCCCAACCCAGCTGTCCTTGGCTGAAACCGCTTACCAGAAATGATTCCCCAGTGTGAGCAGTCTTAGCGAAGCCCAGGACTTAAGCTGCCCATACACCTACAGATTGATTGTCAGATTGGGCTGGTTGGAACAAAATCCTGGCACTGGATGACAGCAGATGACAGGTGACCATTTGCATTGAAATGCTGGAAAACTGCCAAAACCTGTCACTCAGATGTTACCAGCCAGATCTGACAATCGATCTGTAGATGTATGGCCAGCTCGTCGGCTTCGATAGAATCAGGCTGATCAGGGCCAGAGCTGACACGTTTTTGTGTGTGTGTCGACACCTGTTGACATGGACTCCCAATTAGTGTAGCGCGTATGCTCGCCATGTTTCGGACCTAGTACCTCACTTTGCTGCTGCTGCTGCTGCGCTCGGTCAGGAATTTACCAATCCCAATTTTAGTCCGTGTGGATCAAAAAGCATGAAAAAGTCCAAAGAAATCATGAAAAACTCATGTCAATCTTTTCACAGATCAACCATTGCCATGTCAACCATCCACGTGTGTTGACATTTTGTCAGTGTCCGTCTGACTGTGGACCTCCTGTATCATCTGGATCCCCGCTATGATCCCTGCTGCAACCTCATCAGTTCATACAGTTTTGTGGGATAGTGAACTGATGAGACCAGAATGACAGATAAATGCCGGGTATTGTTCCGGAGAGCGGTTATTAGCCGGCTGAGGTCTGTAACCTGCCGGGGTGGGTCTGGATTCCCCATTAATAATCAGGATGTGTCCCCACAGCTGGTTCCCATCATCTCCCCTCAATATTAGAAGCACATTACGCTGATTTCAGACTCTGGGACGTATCTCTGTATCCTCTCATTGTTTTGTGGCCGGATATTAGCGACGTCTCCTCATGTTGGCGGCAATGAGGCCCAAATGGCGGCAGACTCCTAACAATTCATCCTTCTTGTTCTAGTGCATGTAGCCTGACCGCATCCTGTAATGGGGATGTTCCTGCCCTCGCTTACTGGTAAATAATGACTTGTGCGGTGCGATCCCAGTATCCTGGTAATACCATCTCTGCGCCGTGCCGCAGCCGGGCCATCTGCTAATAAATCCTGGTCTGTAAGAGACATTGTTCTGCGCTTCATCCTTAGTCTGTCAGCGAGTAGCGTAATATATAGATTGGCAGAAATAAGCCATAACCTGCTGTGTACGTTTGAGCTGAACGTGTGACTACGCAGCGTCTGCCAGGCTATGATGTCATTTTCCACGCCACGTTAGATAACTAACATGATTTATGTCCTTTCCTTCAGCTTTCATGGTGATAACAACTCTTCAGCCGACTCAGGACAGGCCCCGGTTTAGGTAATGGGGGCGTCCACTGCAGTTTGGCCTGCAAATCCACCCAATCGATGTCACCGCACCATATGGTGTGAGCAGGCCCGGTGCAGAGAACAATGGCACCGACCATAGGGAAGTGCGATTGTCATGAGCGGGGAGAGGGATGGAATTGTTAGGCTTCCTTCGGGTTACTTTGTTATGTGGCGAGGAATCGTCTTGGGCACGTGGGCAGAATGGCGCGCAGTTCCAGTTAATGTATCATTTCCCATGCTGGAATTCCCAGCAGCCGTGTGCTTAGCAGAGATGCCTGGGACAAAGGTTCCCACTTTGTAAAACGCAGAACTCTGTGAACTGTGGAATGCGTCTCGCAGATTAAACCAGATCGGAGCCTGTATGGTCCGCGCAGACCCCTCACGGACGCACTAAGCAGAGCTGCCTAGGTTTTGTTACAAAACTCAGGTCTCTGAACCTTCAATGGCCAAATTGATGGCCATACTTTATATTATTTAAACATAGTTTTTTTTAAGGAACAAAACATTAGGGGGGGATTCAATTGTGGGTGAAGGGGGCGAAGGCAGCGGAATTTGCAGAGGAGCTCAGTGACAGGTGGAGCACTTACCAAAATGACACACTGGAGAGGATTGAGCATGTTGCTTATCTTCATTGCAAAATAAAACATCCAATAATATCACAACATCTACATCTGAAGAAATGACGAAGCATATGCTCTGCGCTAACTGATCTGTAATTATGTGTTTAATAAATACTCCATAATATCTCTAAATGTTTCCTTAGTTTCATCTAATATGTGATACATACCCCAGATGCCTGGGAATGTTTAAGAAATGCTCCTTACATCTGCGACTATTCACAACGAGCCCCTAATGTCTCCAAATGTTTACCGAGTACCCAATAATGCTGGAAATACAAAACAGCCTGATGTTCTCCATACTAGGTGCAACAGATCCACCTTCTAAAAGGCACAGATGCGCTAATGATGGGCACTGGGACAGACTGGTCCGTTACAGGGGAAATTCCCAGTGTCCTCACTTCCTGCAGGCCCCGCCCCCTTAGAGTGGCAAGTAAGTCGGTGGAGCAGGGTCACAGATGAACCTGGGCCTGGTGCTGGTTTTAAAAAAATCAGTGGAACCCTAGTCAAATTTTTCCCTTATTTATTAAAACCAGGACCGGCTCTTTGAGCCTGGGGCTGGTTACGGCCGTGGGGGGGGACCCCACACAGGCCCTTATTCTGATCGGTGCGTACTTTTCCGAATTCTTTCGGATGGCGTTTTTTAGCCGTCTGCGCATGCGTGGAGAACGCGACGCGCATGTGCCACGCATGGTCTCCGTACTTGTTCTCATTAATACCGTACAGAAATGTGCACCGCAATCACTCGGGCAATATGGGTGTGTTATGGGCGTCATGCGGAATGACACAGGGGCGTAGTTTCAAAGTGGGCTAAACTGGGCGGAAACATGGGCGGACACGGGGGAGTACACATATTTTGGTAGACGTGCATTCGGACAGCACGCCGAATGCACGCGAACAAAAAGGGAAGAAATGTGCGGTGTCCAAAAGGCTACTCTTGCTTTGCGGACCCCACTCGGTCATGCGCTAGGCAATCGGAACGCCTAATCAGGACGGACGCACCTCAACCAATGTCACCTGAACCAAATACAATCACATACTTTACCCATTACTTGTTAATTACACGCTTCTCACTGCTACAATTGGAAGCATTGCAGCTTAAAGGGAACATTACATGCTGCACTTGTCACACACTTTTACACTGCAAATAATGCACACAACTTAATATTAATAATACTAATACACATGGCACTTGTGCATGTATCAATTAATACAGACATTTGTGGGGCCAAAATAACATTTATTAAAGAAACTTTTGAAAAAATTTCAAAAACATCACAAAAAAAATGGTACCATAACAGGACTAAAAAGAAATAATATAGAATAAATAGCCACAGCAGAATCATTAGGAACACATCAGGTGGCTTCACAACAAAAGTACAGCACCAACACTTCAAGTACAGCACACAGTAATGGTAGCCGAAACAGGGCAACAGGGGAACCAAACATGACATTTGAACCGCGGCCAAAAGTGGTGACCCTCGGCACGGATTTGGACACAGGATGCTGACACACACAGCTCAATGGAAGATTTGGGAAGACATAACGGTGGAGATTAATGGGGACACAAGTTCATTTGCGGGCACGTTTGCCCCTGGCAGGCTCCTTGCCACGTGCAGCAGCTCTTCGGCCTCGTCCACGGCCAGATGGTGGCTCATGTGGAGCACATGCTGGTGAGGGGGTGGATGTTCTTCCCCCTCTGGCAGCAGGGAGTGATGGTGTTGGTAATGCACTGGAAGCGGGTGACATTAGGGCCCTATTGGTGGTAACTAGCTCCACCATAAGTTCATTATGGCGGAGGAGGAGGTCATTTTGCCGCAGGGCTTGATCAGCCAGCACCTGCAGGCTAGCAGCAATAGCTTGCTGGCTTGCACTCATAGCTTGCTGGCTGGCACTCATAGCCTGCAGGCTCTCAGCAATACTCTGCTGGCTGGTGGTCAAACCCTGCAGCACCTCGTCGGCCCTACGCACCCGCTCGAATGCCGACTCTCCCTGCTGCACAATACTATCCAGCACACGGCCCCACATGGACAATTCAGCCGCGGACAATCCCACCGGCTGCTGCTGCACGGGCCTGCTACTGGGGCCAGGTGGCACAGACTCCACAACCTCCTCAAGAGAATCTGGACCAAGCGGTGGGGATGCTGTTGAACGAGAAATTACCAATTACCACACATTCCATGCCAAATTTAAAACATCTACTTATGGCCTGGCAAATAATTACCTTCAAGCGTAGAAGCCATCACTTCCGCTGGGGACTCGCTGTCTATAGTGCTCACCCCCCGGACCTCCTCCACTGCAATGCAGCACTGGGCCATCTCTTCCAGGGGGGTGAGCTCCAGCTTTGATGGCATGGGGCCAGCCCCAGAGGTGTGGCTGTGTTCCCACTGCTGGGTCAATTTCTTCTTGAGGTTGCCTTTGAAGTCGTGCCACCTGCAATCAAAGTGTACATATTAATACATGTAACTCCTCATGTTTGCTGTAGCACCCATTGCAATCTGAAACATAATACAACATGTGCCTACTGACACCAAACTTACATTATATTCATTTTTCAAACCAACCCTTAGAAGATACAAAAACAGTCACCCTCCAATAACTATCAATTCAATGTCATGGCCAACATGTCTGTGCCTCCAAGCAACGTGAACACCCATTTCCCAACTCCATCTAATATTGAATGTAAACATTACTGGACTTGTACTACTCAAATGTAACACACATGTACTTGCCTCTTCTTAACATGCTCCGTCTGACGAACTTGTGGAGCCACTGCATTAATCTCCGCCGTTATCTCCTCCCAGATCTTCCATCTCCTTGTGTGTGTCAACTTGACCGCTGGGCACTCTATTAAATCACGTGCCCGGGTCACCAGGATGTCAAGCTCCCGCGGTTCATATGCCATGTTTCTTGTGGTTGGTTCCTCTGTTGCCCCACTGCGGCCACGGGCACGGCCACTGGCACGGGCACTGCCACTGCCACGGCCACGGCCACCGGTTGCTGTACTTGAAGTGCTGGGCTGGCTACTCTGTTGGGAAGCCACCTGCTGTGTTCCCAATGATTCTGCTGATGCTGAGGATGGGCCAGCTGCTGATTGGCCTGATGTTGATGGCCCATCTGGCTGCTCTGGGTTGAGGGGGACATAGGTGGTGTTGGCCTCCATGCGGGACAAGAGATTCTGCACCACCTGGTCTTCCTCTGACTCTGAGCCAGCCATGTTTGCAACAAGTGTTTGCCTTTCTAGGACAACTTTAAATACTATTTCTGTAATTGGCGTTAATCAGCTGCAACCTGCGTTCCGTACGGCCGCGTCCCGTACGCCAGCGTCAACCGTGCGGCGCATACGGGCCGCCCCTTGGTGTTGAAAAATATTTCCAAAAAACCTGGCAAACTCAGTAAGTCTGATTGATTAGCTAAATGCAGATTCCGACACCAATGACCAAATAAAACTGAGGTCACACATGAAATGTATATGTGAATGTACATCTGTACTGTGCACTTGTTTGCTATGTAGTACAACTGACACTACCCATTCCATATGTCAATCCAGTCCACCACTTAGCCACAAGTAATCAGTGCTAGCATCCAAATCATATGTGAAAGCACTCCACATTCAGGTTAGATGCTAGCTACTTTTCATTCCACCTCTGTAGTATGGCCCAGTAGAAGGTAAGTGTACACATGGCAGCATGGCCTAATTTTGGGAAAAGGTCTGCCACTATTTGCTATGTTTCTGCTGCATAGCTTTCATTATAAATTAGCTGTTTAGTACCTTGTTGAGTTAGGTGTAAGTGGCTAGTGATGCAGACTATTTCACCTGTTGCTTATACCCATGTTTGGTGAATGTTATAGATTAGATATAATGTGTTTCCATCTTATTTTACACTGTTTAGGATGGGTGTGCGATGCAATGGGTTAGCCGTCTGTTCGGGCGCATCCACGCTGTTAGTGTAAAAATGAACAATAAAGTTAATACCAAATATCACTCTGATCAACCAATGACAGCACATGATTGTTTGATTTGTGCCATTGCTAAGATGGCGGCTTATGGCAGAGCAGCACCTTTTTCGCCAGCAGAGCTGAGGACACTGGTCTCCGTTATGGAGACCAGGCTGGGGCGGGCGGGCCCCTTTATAACGAACAGGCAGAAACGCTCTGCCTATGCGGTGGCCCGCCGGCGGATATACGCCCGCACCCATGTGCGGCGGACCATCGCTCAGCTTGAGCGGCGGTGGTCCGACCTCCGGCGCAGGGAGCCAGAGAGGCTGCAATCAATAAGGGCCAGCATTGCTAGATGTGAGTATTTCAACAGTAAATGTGGATTTGGACATGATTGCTTACCTGACATTATTTAATCCACTAAGGTCACCAGCCTGATCATGAGTTAAACATGGCATACAATATATGAGTGCTACTTCCTGTTTGACACCCTGTAATGGTCATAAAATATGTTATTGGGGGGGATTAATGCTTGTGATGCTTACAATGGGCCAAATGTCACAGCATACCTGCCATGTTACAGGCTGTGTTTTGTAAAGGCCACTGAGGAGCTGTTTGCATGTACAATTATCAGTACTTACAACCTTTGCATTTATAGGTTGATAAGGCTTAATACAAATTACCACTAATTGGCACTTTTTTCATTTTTCCCAAACACAGCACGTGCACGAGCAAGACAGGCCCGGGAGGAGGCAGAGGCGTCCCAGGCCCAGGAGGAGGCAGAGGCGTCCCAGGCCCAGGAGGAGGCGGAGCCAGCTATGGGCGAGGAGGAAGAAAATGAAGAAGGGGTGGTGGAGGAAAGGGATGGAGTGGAGGAGGATGTGTGGCCAGTGGAGGCAGAGGTGGTGGCTTTCGACCACGAGGTGGCAGCCGAGGAGGAGGTCGTGCCAGCCGAGGAGGCCCAGGAAGAGGGGGAGGATGAGGAGGCCTGTGAGGTGGAGCAGCCGGCCGAAAGTGGTATGTATACATAAAGAATCGTTATTCCTTTTGACATCCACTATTTGATATGTAGCACTGTTGATTCAAATGTGTTTAAAAATTCTATAAAGGCAAACAACAAATTGGGTAGCAACAGACACACTTTGGGGTTAGATAGGGTGCCCAAACCATCCCTTTCATCCTGGACACATATTAATGACACAGGTTGTGCGGATGGCTTTCAGGTCGAATTGAAGTGCCACTGAACCTGTGTAGTTAATCTGTATCCAGGAAGAAAGTGATGACTTGCTCATGTAAGGGTTACATGTCCCTGCTGGTTGCATACAATCTGTAGCCTCATATAGGTGAGTAGAGTTTACTGGTGAATGATCTTTGTAAACTAGATTCAGTATGGCCTAAATGGAGTATGGACAGGCGTGGCTTAGACTGGAGTAACAAGTGGTGAGTGCCCCTGGGCCCTCCTCTAGCTAACCACCCCCTGCGGTCTGCATGTATGTTTTGCACCATAATTGTGTGTTGATTTGGTCTTAGTAATGCTTTTGAGCATGGGAGTGGGTTAGTGCTGCAGCTTCCCCTAACTGGCATTATGACAATGATTTCTGGAACAGACCATCAGCAGCCAAGCCATGCTTGATTGCACAAATGTACTGAGCATTCCGGAGAGTTGTGTAACTCCCCTGCCAGGCTCCATCATATAACAGACACTGAACTTTGTTTGCCGAATTGTGATTGGTGCAGCGCGTGGCATGCTTCTCAGAGCTTAGTCATGGGTGGGTTTGGATTGAGAAGGAGCAGTATGACTGTGAGGTGTTCTACAGAGTAAAGGGTAGAGGGCCAAAATCAGGCTTTCCATGTAGTATGTATGCATGTATGTATAGGTGTATGTCTCATATATATAGTTAGATATGTGTGTATATATATATATATTTATATATAGATATATATATATCCAGGGCTATTTTTGTGCAGGCTCCAGCAGGAACTGAGGCCCTTATTCTAGTTCACTCTTTCAGACAAAATATTTCTTAGATGGACAAAACCATGTGCACTGCAGGTGAGGCAGGTGTTACTTGTGCAGAGATAATTAGATTTGGGTGGGGTTTTACACCTGCCTCACCTGCAGTGCACATGGTTTTGTCCATCTAAGAAATATTTTGTCTCAAAGAGTGAACTAGAATAAGGGCCTCAGTTCCTGCTGGAGCCTGCACAAAAATAGCCCTGTATATATCTATATATAAATATATATATATATATATATATATATATATATATACACACAAACCTGTCACAATGCATGTTTAAAATGTAGGTTTGACTATGTTAAATGTATGTATGAATATCATTAGTCATTTTTAAATTTGAATTTCCTCCACAGGTGAGCCTGCCCAAGCAGAGGAGGGTCGCTGTGGGGCTCTCCTTCGTCTACGAGGCCTGATGCGGCAAATGTTAAGCCTCATGGACAGCATCATTGATGCGGAAAATTAATTTTCAGTTTTTTATTCTTGTTTGTGAATAAATATTTATTTAAAGTTCAAAGTTGTCAGTGTTTTTTCCTAACATGCTAAAGTATATGTGTAAGTTGTTTAAAATGTTTAAAATAAGCAAAATGTACATAGTGTATATAGATGTATGTTAGGGTCACATGCTGTAAGGGTTAATGTGTGTCATGAATGAAGTAGGAATGTGGGTTAGTATAGATGAGCATTTAATTGATTGAAATTGATAACAATCCCTTTTTCAGGAGGTTGCCTAATAGCCTAAGTGGGTCATGTGATCGCTGTGTGTACTCAGTACAAAAGTGTTGGATTTTGCATAAATACTCCGCATCGGGGCGTACGGACAGCTTCCCGTACGTTCTGACGCGGTAAGACCGTGCTTGTGCGGGAAGACCGTGCAAGAATCTGTACGTTTCCACCGCACACGCACGGTTTGTATGTCGTCCGTACACACGCCCTGTTCTTAAAGAGTGAGTCCGTCCGAATGCGGAGGACACGTGGGCGTTTCTACGGACGATGCCCGCACGCCGCCGCACAGCGTGGCGCGCGGACCGCACCGTAAGAATTCGGGAATATCCGCACCGATCAGAATAAGGGCCACAGTTTCTTAAAATTATTTATTTTTCTTTTCTTATAAACACTGCAGCCGATACGAATTTGTATTTTAAAATACGAATGTGTATCAGCAAAAACACGAATGGATATGCCATCGGAAAATACGAATAAGTCAAATACGACTGATTCGTAAATTTTCCTCCGGAATATACGAATTCGTAAATGCAATACGATGGCGATGCCAGTTGTATACATTCGTGTTAAGAATACAAATTCTCGTATTCGTATTCTTAGGATATAGATAAAAAGATAGATAGATAGATGTTATCTATCTAATGAAGAATATCTGTGCTGATTATTTGCCGGTGTCGGTGTAATACATACCATGCCTACAGGACGCATTACTGGGACATAATGAAGATAAATCGGTGAATGAGATGTGACATGACGCCATATACAGGAGCTGCCCTACAGACCTGGGAAATACGATTAAGATGGAACGCAGCTTAATGAGAATATTAATAAACTCCTTGTTGGTTTCTCTTCTCCGTTACTGTAACCGCGAGCAGCGTAATAATGACACAACAGGGCGGAAAAAATATCGGCTGCTTGATTAGCGTAAGATAGGAAATGCAGGCAAACGACTAATAAATCACATGTGTATAATTAATAAGACCAAGGAAATTGGCTCCCAGATAAGAAAACTGCTGGGATAATAATACTAATTAACTAAAACATCACAAACAGAATAAAAAATATAATGAAATACAAGTTTGTTTATTATACACATTGACTGTATTATATCATATCATTGCTGCAATGTATCAGTTCTACCGCTTTCACACTGCCAAAACGTTTCTAAAACCGGTATTTTTAAACGGTATATAAAACGGGTCTGAGCCTTCACATTACAGTAGATTACTGTTTTAAATACCGTTTAAATACCATTCACATCAGTCAACCCGTTTAATCCCCTGAACACGTTTCAAGGCAGAATGCAGAGGCCAGCCTATCACAGGTCTGTAATCTGTTGTTATTACTAAATACCGTTTCAGAGCCATTCTCACTGCATAAAAACCGGCTCTGAAACGTGTAGGACTCTGCTTTTTAAACGTTTTGAAATACCGGTTATCTTTAACCGGTAAATCAACTCTGGCGCTTTCCCACTGCAGCCTGAAACGTGATGAAATGGGAAAAAAAAGGCAATATACCGTGTAACAAGTGCGGTGTGAAAGGGGGATTACAATAGTTTCTGTTCTGTTTATCGTACACATTCAGGGCCTTATTCTAGTTCACTCTTTCTGACAAAATCCTTCTTAGATGGAAAAAAACATGTGCACTGCAGGTGGAGCAGATGTAACAGGTGCAGAGAGAATTAGATTTGGGTGAGTTATTTTGTTTCTGTGCAGGGTAAATACTGGCTGCTTTATTTTACACTGCAATATAGATCTCACTTTGATGTAAAACCCCACCCAAATCTAATTCTCTCTGCACAAGTAACATCTGCCCCACCTGCAGTGCACATGATTTTGTCCATCTAAGGGCCAGATTCTATAAGCTTCAAAAGAGATAAGTTTCACAGTGATAAACAGCCAGCCAATCAGCTCCTGCCTGTTATTTTTCAAACACAGTCTGTGACATGGCAGGTAGGAGCTGATTGGCTGGCTGTTTATCACTGTGAAACTTATCACTTTTAAAGCTTATAGAATCTGGCCCTAAGAAGGATTTTGTCAGAAAGAGTGAACTAGAATAAGGCCCTCAGTATATTATATAATTGCTACAATGTATCAGTTACAGCAGTTTCTGTTCTGTTTATCGTACACATTGGGGGTTATTCTGGATGGTTGGTAAGCTGTGAAGATCATCACCCAGCGCCACCACCGCCCCCCCCCCCTCCCCGCTGCGGACGGTCTGATGAGTGTGTAAATCGCCGCAGCCACTTGCTATCGGGTTTTCACGTGCGCACAAATTCCGATGGCCATTTAGTATATTATGTGATTGCTACAAGGTTTAGAATGAATGTTTATTGCAGACTTAATTCCTGAGAATGATGATCTCCGCTGTATCTGTTCCTATTTATCTTGTATATTCTCAGCCACCGGCGTTGACAGCCCCCCTCCCCCTCCCCCTCTGCCGTTTATGGGGGTCATATCCCACCACATTCATCATGGCAATTTGGACTTGGCAAATGTTTGCTTGTTCCCTGTAATGTTTATCGGTGACCGGGATGAATGGTCTGACAGCAGCTCTCATATTCCTCACAAAACACAAATCTTTTCCTTTTGTTAAAAATCAAGTTATTACCAATAAATTGTTGTCACGTTTCAAAGATGTTTTTTAACCTTGATCCCGAATACAGAAACGATCCATTCAGTGCAAGTTCCAAAATGGCGGCTGCAATTTAAGCGACACAAAGTGGATATCACAAAAGAGCAGATTCCTTGTTGGTAAATGGAGGATGATTACCCAGACACAGCGCCAGGCGCTCTTACTGAAACGGATCCGCACGTACCATATGCGGGTGTGAAGGAGTTCACCATGGGGGTCACCAGCTTGCTGAGATCTGAGCTGTGTGTGTATTCACAATTACACTCTGCTACATAGGACCCCGCATAGCGCTGTATACAACACCCTAGGCAAAACTTCCACCCTCACCCCACACTACCACCAATTCCCACTATCCTGACCCTCCAAGGAAAGTAATGAGGTAAGGTAATTACATCAACTATACTAACATGACACAAAGCCTCTCTTCCCATTCTGTGTTCACCTTCTATTCCTCATGTACAGAAACTACTATACAATATGTGATACAGTATTATGTTATAAAGTAATCAGTGATACAAGTTTGTTATTATTAACATTTATGTACAGAGCAGTAACTGCATTATACGGGAGTAATGGTGATGCTCTCTGTACAGTGATATTCTATGCATTATATCATTTTCACTGTGGTGTTCTCTGCAATGTTTGGTGGTCACTGAGGTGTTCTCTGCAATGTTTGGTGGTCACTGTGATGTTCTCTGCAATGTTTGGTGGTCACTGTGATGTTCTCTGCAATGTTTGGTGGTCACTGTGGTGTTCTCTGCAATGTTTGGTCACTGAGGTGTTCTCTGCAATGTTTGGTCACTGTGGTGTTCTCTGCAATGTTTGGTGGTCACTGAGGTGTTCTCTGCAATGTTTGGTGGTCACTGTGATGTTCTCTGCAATGTTTGGTGGTCACTGTGATGTTCTCTGCAATGTTTGGTGGTCACTGTGGTGTTCTCTGCAATGTTTGGTCACTGAGGTGTTCTCTGCAATGTTTGGTCACTGTGGTGTTCTCTGCAATGTTTGGTGGTCACTGAGGTGTTCTCTGCAATGTTTGGTGGTCACTGTGGTGTTCTCTGCAATGTTTGGTGGTCACTGTGATGTTCTCTGCAATGTTTGGCGGTCACTGTGGTGTTCTCTGCAATGTTTGGTGGTCACTGTGATGTTCTCTGCAATGTTTGGCGGTCACTGTGGTGTTCTCTGCAATGTTTGGTGGTCACTGTGATGTTCTCTGCAATGTTTGGTGGTCACTGTGGTGTTCTCTGCAATGTTTGGTGGTCACTGTGATGTTCTCTGCAATGTTTGGTGGTCACTGTGATGTTCTCTGCAATGTTTGGTGGTCACTGTGATGTTCTCTGCAATGTTTGGTGGTCACTGTGATGTTCTCTGCAATGTTTGGTGGTCACTGTGGTGTTCTCTGCAATGTTTGGTGGTCACTGTGATGTTCTCTGCAATGTTTGGTGGTCACTGTGGTGTTCTCTGCAATGTTTGGTGGTCACTGAGGTGTTCTCTGCAATGTTTGGTGGTCACTGTGGTGTTCTCTGCAATGTTTGGTGGTCACTGTGGTGTTCTCTGCAATGTTTGGTGGTCACTGTGGTGTTCTCTGCAATGTTTGGTGGTCACTGTGGTGTTCTCTGCAATGTTTGGTGGTCACTGTGGTGTTCTCTGCAATGTTTGGTGGTCACTGTGGTGTTCTCTGCAATGCTTGGTGGTCACTGTGGTGTCCTCTGCAATGTTTGGTGGTCACTGTGGTGTTCTCTGCAATGTTTGGTGGTCACTGTGGTGTTCTCTGCAATGCTTGGTGGTCACTGTGATGTTCTCTGCAATGCTTGGTGGTCACTGTGATGTTCTCTGCAATGTTTGGTGGTCACTGTGGTGTTCTCTGCAATGTTTGGTGGTCACTGTGGTGTTCTCTGCAATGTTTGGTGGTCACTGTGGTGTTCTCTGCAATGTTTGGTGGTCACTGTGGTGTTCTCTGCAATGCTTGGTGGTCACTGTGATGTCCTCTGCAATGTTTGGTGGTCACTGTGGTGTTCTCTGCAATGTTTGGTGGTCACTGTGGTGTTCTCTGCAATGCTTGGTGGTCACTGTGATGTTCTCTGCAATGCTTGGTGGTCACTGTGGTGTTCTCTGCAATGCTTGGTGGTCTGTGATGTTCTCTGCAATGTTTGGTGGTCACTGTGATGTTCTCTGCAATGTTTGGTGGTCACTGTGATGTTCTCTGCAATGCTTGGTGGTCACTGTGATGTTCTCTGCAATGTTTGGTGGTCACTGTGGTGTTCTCTGCAATGTTTGGTGGTCACTGTGATGTTCTCTGCAATGCTTGGTGGTCACTGTGATGTTCTCTGCAATGTTTGGTGGTCACTGTGGTGTTCTCTGCAATGTTTGGTGGTCACTGTGGTGTTCTCTGTTACAGCTGCCTGTGGCAGGTCTGTGTAACTGCAGCCTGGCTCCGGTATGTTTAGTCTGTGCAGTCTCACCTGTCACATAATTTGACCATTACCTTGTGCCTGGCTGTCCAGTTATAGTGAGTGCATGTATCGGGAGGCTTGTCCATTCCTGCTGTTGTATCATGTGCTGTTGTTCCATTTCTGGCTTCAGTTTCTGGGTTTAATTTAGTCCTCGGCAGCCACTATGTCACCTAGTACGTCCTGGTGGCACTCCAGTACCCGGTGGTCATTGTCAACTGGGGAAAAGTGTCTGTTAGAGGTGGAGTTCTAACTAGCAGGAGGTTAGAGGACTGCTGGGCAAGCGTAATAATAACATTGTGCATTATATGATTGTCTCTGATGTCCTCTGCATTGCATGGTGGTCACAGTGATATTCTGTGCATTATATGGTGGTCACTGTGATGTTCTGTGCATTATATGGTGGTCACAGTGATGTTCTGTGCATTATATGGTGGTCACAGTGATGTTCTGTGCATTATATGGTGGTCACAGTGATGTTCTGTGCATTATATGGTGGTCACAGTGATGCTCAGTGTATTATATGGTGGCCACAGTGATGCTCAGTGTATTATATGGTGGTCACAGTGATGTTCTCTGCATTGCATGGTGGCCACAGTGATGTTCTGTGTATTATATGGTGGTCACAGTTATGCTCAGTGTATGATATGGTGGTCACAGTGATGTTCTCTACATTATATGGTGGTCACAGTGATGCTCTGTGCATTATATGGTGGTCACAGTGATGCTGTGTGTATTATATGGTGGTCACTGTGATGCTCTCTACATTATATGGTGGTCACAGTGATGCTGTGTGTATTATATGGTGGTCACTGTGATGCTCTCTACATTATATGGTGGTCACAGTGATGCTGTGTGTATTATATGGTGGTCACAGTGATGTTCTCTACATTATATGGTGGTCACAGTGATATGTGCATTATATGGTAATCACTGTGATGCTCTGTGTATTATATGGTGGTCACAGTGATGTTCTGTGCATTATATGGTGGTCACTGTGATGTTCTGTGCATTATATGGTGGTCACAGTGATGCTCAGTGTATTATATGGTGGCCACAGTGATGCTCAGTGTATTATATGGTGGTCACAGTGATGTTCTCTGCATTGCATGGTGGCCACAGTGATGTTCTGTGTATTATATGGTGGTCACAGTGATGCTCAGTGTATGATATGGTGGTCACAGTGATGTTCTCTACATTATATGGTGGTCACAGTGATGCTCTGTGCATTATATGGTGGTCACAGTGATGCTGTCTGTATTATATGGTGGTCACTGTGATGCTCTCTACATTATATGGTGGTCACAGTGATGCTGTGTGTATCATATGGTGGTCACAGTGATGTTCTCTGCATTATATGGTGGTCACAGTGATGCTGTGTGTATTATATGGTGGTCACTGTGATGCTCTCTACATTATATGGTGGTCACAGTGATGCTGTGTGTATTATATGGTGGTCACAGTGATGTTCTCTACATTATATGGTGGTCACAGTGATGTTATGTGCATTATATGGTAATCACTGTGATGCTCTGTGTATTATATGGTGGTCACAGTGATGTTCTCTACATTATTTAGTGGTCACTGTGATGCTCTGTGTATTATATGGTGGTCACTGTGATGCTCTGTGTATTATATGGTGGTCACTGTGATGCTCTGTGTATTATATGGTGGTCACAGTGATGTTCTCTACATTATTTGGTGGTCACTGTGATGCTCTGTGTATTATATGGTGGTCACAGTGATGTTCTCTGTATTATATGGTGGTCACAGTGATGCTCTGTGTATTATATGGTGGTCACAGTAATGTTCTCTGCATTATATGGTGGTCACCGTGATGCTCTGTGTATTATATGGTGGTCACCGTGAAGCTCTGTGTATTATATGGTGGTCACAGTGATGCTCTGTGTATTATATGGTGGTCACAGTGATGTTCTCTGCATTATATGGTGGTCACAGTGATTTTCTGTGCATTATATGGTGGTCACAGTGATGTTCTCTGCATTATATGGTGGTCACAGTGATGCTCTGTGTATTATATGGTGGTCACAGTGATGTTTTCTACATTATATGGTGGTCACTGTGATGCTCTGTGTATTATATGGTGGTCACAGTGATGTTTTCTACATTATATGGTGGTCACTGTGATGCTCTGGGTACTATATGGTGGTCACTGTGATGCTCTGTGTATTATATGGTGGTCACAGTGATGTTCTGTGCATTATACAGTGGTCACAGTGATGGTCTGTGTATTATATGGTGGTCACTGTGATGCTCTGTGTATTATATGGTGGTCACAGTGATGTTTTCTACATTATATGGTGGTCACTGTGATGCTCTGTGTATTATATGGTGATCACCGTGATGCTCTGTATATTATATGGTGGTCACAGTGATGTTCTGTGCATTATATGGTGGTCACCGTGATGCTCTCTGCATTATATGGTGGTCACAGTGATGCTCAGTGTATTATATGGTGGTCACAGTGATGTTCTCTACATTATATGGTGGTCACAGTGATGCTCTTTGCATTATATAGTGGTTCCCGTGATGCTCTGTGTATTATATGGTAGTCACAGTGATGTTCTCTACATTATATGGTGGTCACTGGGCAGTGGCGTAACTAGAAATTTTTCTCCCCCCAGCCAAAAAAAAATCTGCCCCCCCCCCAAAAAAAAAATCTGCCCCCCCCCCCCAGATCTCAGTATAGCGCCCCTAGCTTACAGCCAAATTAGAAAGGTCACTGATATAAAATAATATTTTTTATAACACACACACACTGCATATGGCATATATATTGATGACTGACAGCACTACATATACTGTACTGTGTGTGTATGTATGTATATATATATATATATATATATATATATATATATATATATATATATATATATATATATATATATGTGTATATTACCAGTAACAGAATGGGGACAAGCAGTGCACACTATACTACCCCCTCATACCTGTTCCTCTGCTGCTGCTCTAATCAACCACCACCCCCCACACACACTTTTCAGATGGTCCTTCCTTACCCCACTGCTTGAGGTGTGGACACAGTAATGCAGGACAGGAGTGAGGACAGACTCCCACTCACTCCCAGTAGTGCTTTGCACAGGAGCCTGGCTGCTCAGCTCACACGCAGCCTGGAGAATGGGGGCGGGGAAAAGACAATAAAGGAAGAAAGGAGGAGCAGTACTGATTGGTCAGGACTCTCCCTGAGAGTCCTGACTCCGTCCTCTCCTCCCTCTGCACAACTGCTGCTGCTGGCAAACGCTGTGCCTGGGAGCTCTGCCCGGCCAGCACTACTGCCACTGCGTGCAAGTCTGCACTGTGGTGAGTAGGGAGTAGGCTGGGGCTGGGCTGCCCAGACACTGAGACCAGTCTGCGGCAATGTGTTAGGAGGGGGGATCGCACTAATCAAACCCCCCCTCCTGCATTCTTGCCTGATTGGACGGCTGATCCGTTGCTCAGAAGGCAGTGTAGGCAGTCCCATCACTATTTGGCGACGGCCCGGGGGCGCAGGCTGCTGGAGCGCACACAGTGCTCCTGCCTCCTGCTCAATGCTAGCAATGTGACCCTGCGCCCTGATGGCGCTGGCTCCCCCCCGCGACCGCTGGGGCTGCGGAGCCTTATCTACGCCACTGTCACTGGGATGTCCTCTGTATTATATAGTGGTCACTGAGATGTCCCCTGTATTATATGGTGGTCACTGAGATGTCCCCTGTATTATATGGTGGTCACTGAGATGTCCCCTGTAATATATGGTGGTCACTGGGATGTCCTCTGTATTATATAGTGGTCACTGGGATGTCCTCTGTATTATATAGTGGTCACTGTGATGCTCTCTGTATTATATGGTGGTCACTGGGATGTCCTCTGTATTGTATAGTGGTCACTGAGATGTCCTCTGTATTATATAGTGGTCACTGAGATGTCCTCTGTATTATATAGTGGTCACTGGGATGTCCTCTGTATTATATAGTGGTCACTGGGATGTCCTCTGTATTATATAGTGGTCACTGTGATGCTCTCTGTATTATATGATGGTCACTGGGATGTCCTCTGTATTGTATAGTGGTCACTGGGATGTCCTCTGTATTGTATAGTGGTCACTGGGATGTCCTCTGTATTATATAGTGGTCACTCTGATGCTCTCTGTATTATATGGTGGTCACTGGGATGTCCTCTGTATTGTATAGTGGTCACTGAGATGTCCTCTGTATTATATAGTGGTCACTGAGATGTCCTCTGTATTATATAGTGGTCACTGGGATGTCCTCTGTATTATATAGTGGTCACTGGGATGTCCTCTGTATTATATAGTGGTCACTGTGATGCTCTCTGTATTATATGATGGTCACTGGGATGTCCTCTGTATTGTATAGTGGTCACTGGGATGTCCTCTGTATTGTATAGTGGTCACTGGGATGTCCTCTGTATTATATAGTGGTCACTCTGATGCTCTCTGTATTATATAGTGGTCACTGAGATGTCCTCTGTATTATATAGTGGTCACTGGGATGTCCTCTGTATTATATAGTGGTCACTGAGATGTCCTCTGTATTATATAGTGGTCACTGTGATGCTCTCTGTATTATATGGTGGTCACTGGGATGTCCTCTGTATTGTATAGTGGTCACTGGGATGTCCTCTGTATTATATAGTGGTCACTGGGATGTCCTCTGTATTATATAGTGGTCACTGTGATGTCCTCTGTATTATATGGTGGTCACTGAGATGTCCTCTGTATTATATAGTGGTCACTGGGATGTCCTCTGTATTGTATAGTGGTCACTGAGATGTCCTCTGTATTATATAGTGCTCACTGGGATGTCCTCTGTATTATATAGTGGTCACTGTGATGCTCTCTGTATTATATGGTGGTCACTGGGATGTCCTCTGTATTATATGGTGGTCACTGGGATGTCCTCTGTATTATATGGTGGTCACTGGGATGTCCTCTGTATTATATAGTGGTCACTGAGATGTCCTCTGTATTATATAGTGGTCACTGAGATGTCCTCTGTATTATATAGTGGTCACTGGGATGTCCTCTGTATTGTATAGTGGTCACTGAGATGTCCTCTGTATTATATGGTGGTCACTGGGATGTCCTCTGTATTATATAGTGGTCACTGGGATAGTCCTCTGTATTATATAGTGGTCACTGTGATGCTCTCTGTATTATATAGTGGTCACTGGGATAGTCCTCTGTATTATATAGTGGTCACTGTGATGCTCTCTGTATTGTATAGTGGTCACTGGGATGTCCTCTGTATTATATGGTGGTCACTGGGATGTCCTCTGTATTGTATAGTGGTCACTGGGATAATCCTCTGTATTATATAGTGGTCACTGGGATGCTCTCTGTATTATATGGTGGTCACTGGGATGTCCTCTGTATTGTATATTAGTTCCTGGTATGTGGAGTAAATGTGTGCAGAGAACGTCCTTCTACACTTGTTCTGTAATAGAAGATGACTGTGCCCTTCATGTAGCATTAAATCAATGTACGAGCGTTGTCTGAGTGACAAGCATATAGCGGGACATCTCGGAGCCGGATCATTATTCATATGCTTTCCAGGATTTGTTATAAGGTCACTATGGATGTAGGGACATTATTGTACAATGATATGCCAGGGGGATGTTCTGGGATTTACCGTACATGAGGATAGCTCTGGATACAGCAGCCCTATCCCTCCTCTCCGCAATATCACAATAATATCTCCACTTATTCCTACTCTCTGACAAGATCCACTAATATCAATAGAAATGTCAGCAACGTCAGATGACAGTGCCACCCCCCCCCCCCCCCCCCCCGTGCCTGTAACTCATAGGAATACAGAGGTGTCTGTAACTGTGGTCCATACTATACACTACGCCGTCATCGTCCATTTATCTTTTTATTTATCTTTTTCCTTCTAGGCGCTGAAGCTAATTCTGGGTACACATATGACGGAGTGTGTACCCCGCGTCCTCGCTGGGACACGGCATTGGGAAGTGCACTCTGCAGCATTGCCATAGTGGTCCTGCATGTACAGACAATGGAGAGCTCTTCAGTAATGATATAGTGCACACCAGATGATATGCAAGGTAACGATTGTCGTTATTGTGCACATTGTCTACTGTATGGTCCAATGTGCATACCTCCCAACTGTCACGATTACAGCGGGACAGTCCCGATTTTCGAGTCCTGTCCCGCTGTCCCACCCGCGGCAGGCATTGTCCCGCTGCGGGGGGTGGCAGTTGGGAGACCCCCCAATCTAGTAGAATAGACGCTGTGCGCAGGGCCGTTTCTAGACAATTTAGCTCCCAGGGCAAATAAATAAAAATGCGCCCCCCCCCCAAATACATAACATGAAATACAAGAAATTGCGCGCGCCAAAGGCGCGCGCGCCGAAATAGGGGGCGTGGTTTATTTTAAAAGGGGGTGTGGCTTAAAATAAGGGCGTGGTCTAGCAGCAAAACAATTACCTTACATCTCACTTTTGCAACCTGCATGTCCAGACATTGGTTACCGCAGGAATTGTCATTGTCCTCCCGCACTTAAGTTGGCGGGCTGAAGCCCACACGGTAACATAAAAATATAAAGCCCCACACAGTTACCTAGTACGCCTCACAGATCAAGGCCAAACAATGACAGGCTACTTAAATCATACACTTTTTTATCCGTGATGCCAATTACACATTACATATTACGCCGCACACCATGATGGCAAGCACACAATACTCCCCACAACGTAATGCCTATTACACATTATGCCCAACGCTCCGCTGCCGCACAACTGATGCCGTTTACTAATATGCCCCCACAGTGCCACACATATATGCCCCACAGTCCCAGCTATGCCCCCACAGTGCCACACATATATGCCCCCACAGTGACAGCTATGCCCCCACAGTGCCACACATACTGTATATGCCCCCACAGTGATAGCTATGCCCCCACAGTGCCACCCATATATGCCCCCACAGTGACAGCTTTGCCCCCACAGTGCCACAGATATGCCCCCACAGTGCCAGATATGCCCCCACAGTGCCACACATATGCCCCTACAGTGCCAAATATGCCCCCACGGTGCCACATATATGCCCCCACAGTGCCACACATATGCCCCCACAGTGATAGCTATGCCCCCACAGTGCCACCCATATATGCCCCCACAGTGACAGCTTTGCCCCCACAGTGCCACAGATATGCCCCCACAGTGCCAGATATGCCCCCACAGTGCCACACATATGCCCCTACAGTGCCAAATATGCCCCCACGGTGCCACATATATGCCCCCACGGTGCCACATATATGCCCCCATAGTGCCACACATATGCCCCCACAGTGCCAAATATGCTCCACAGTGCCACACATATGCGCCCACAGTGCCACACATATGCCCCCACAATGCCACATATATGCCCCCACAGTGCCACATATATGCCCCCACAGTGGAAAATATGCCCCCATAGTGCCACACATCTGCCCCCCTCAGTGCCAGACCTATATGCCCCCACAGTGACTGAGGATAATATCCCAGCAGCAGCACAACTCACCGTTGCTGCT
This sequence comes from Crinia signifera, assembly GCF_055691185.1. Taxonomy (NCBI): domain Eukaryota; kingdom Metazoa; phylum Chordata; class Amphibia; order Anura; family Myobatrachidae; genus Crinia; species Crinia signifera. The sequence continues at coordinate 176,311,055 of NC_139224.1, read as the reverse complement.
GCTGCTGCTGGGGAGAGCAGAGTCCGGGTCTCCGACTCCGAGTCCCGTTGCCGCCGCTGCTTCTGTTTCCCAAGGGAGGAGAGGGGAGCGCATACCGCATCTCTCCTTCACTGTGACTGGGCTGACAGGAGACAATCATATCTCGCGGGCTGGCTCCTTATTGGCTGCCGGCCCGCGAGCTGATTGGCTAACAGCCCAGTGACACAGCGAGGGGAAGGAGAGACTTATGCGCTCCTCTCTCCCCTCCAAGATCATCTTTTTGGTGCGGCGTACGGGGCGTGCGGGGGGACAGCGGCGTGGGGGAAGCTGGCGGGCGCCCTGGCTGCTAAACAGAGGCGGACAAGCCGTGCGGCGCCCCGGGCTGCTGCACGGCTTGTCCGCCTCTAGAAACGGCCCTGGCTGTGCGCATGCGCACAGCGTCTATTCTCGTATGAAAATGAGGTTGCGGCTAATTAGCATAAGCCGCAACCTCATTTGCATACACCCCGCCCCCTTTTCGCGAGTGTCCCTATTTCTACAGGTCAGAAGTTGGGAGGTATGAATGTGTACGCACCGCTAACTCTTGGCAACTATCACTGTTCGCCCTTTATACTGTATATATATTCAGCCAGCAGGCAAACAATTGAGACACTTGGCCAGATTTTCTGAGCTTCAAAAGTGATCAAATGGAGAGTGATAAACAGCCAGCCAATCAGCTCCTTTTTGAAACACAGTCTGTGACATGACAGATAGGAGCTGATTGGCTGGCTGTTTATCACTCTCCATTTTATCACTTTTGAAGCTTAGAGAATCTGGCCCACATTGTGGAACAAATGACTGAGACAAGCTGACTAAAAATGTTGGTTCCTAAATGGATCATTTAGCTGGTCGGACCTAGATGGTGCCGAGGAGTTCCGCCATTAGGGAAAAGATCACGCCACTGGCTGGTGAGAGATGGTAACAGGGAGGATTTTTCTGCTGCGGGACCAACAGCAGAAGCTCGCTTGAGCTCATTCTCCACCAGCAGGGCTCTCTCATTATAACTATACAGCCATACCTCAATGAACCGCCTGGTACCATCCGAACCCAGAAGCTAAACAGTGATGGGCCGGCCTAGTACCTGTCTGGGGAACTAACAGGGAATAGTTGGTGCCGTAATTTTTCGTAACAGCAGAAGCCACTACGCTGTGAGAGTGACGCTTGATCTATACCCATTTCCTTGCCTCTCACACTGTCTTCCTCTAGTGATGTTGTGACTCCATTTTCTCTTTTTCTCTACACTTCATAATTTTCAATTCCAAATCTACTACCGAGGGGTGGTGTGTCCTGCACCATCAGAACTGCTATTTCATACTTTGATGACAATCGGATGTCACAATCATGTTCTGTTACAGTTTTCATGCCAGGAAATAGCGATATGAGTGACTAATCTTCGCGAAGTTTGCTTGTAATTAAGTACCTAACAGAGTCAGTATAACTTTGATCTATTGCTTGGAGGTGGAGGATTCAATTGAACAATTTTGAAGTTCCTCTGCAAATGTATACCCCCTCTTATGCGATATATGTATTTTAAGTGTTTCAAATTAAAAGTTATGTTTTAATTAATAGACACCATATCAAACATATTATTATTTACAAGTGTGCCCCAAAAAACCTTGTCGGGTTCCCTTTAAGTCATCTTCAGACTTTCCTTTTTCAGTTCAACATTTGAACTCTATTTGGGAGCACCACCAACCACTAGACTTTGCCGTTTAACCATACAACAGAGCAACGGCGTACATGTTGGTCAATATCTAAACCTAACATACCATTCTATACCTGTGCCAATCCACCTCAACCCCAAAAGATGGTGAGAGAAGGGGTCTGTGTACTAAGGATCTATGCACTAAGGGTCTATGCACTAAGGGTCTATGCACTATGGGTCTATGCACTACGGGTCTATGCACTACGGGTCCATGTACTAAGGGTCTATGCACTATGGGTCTATGCACTACGGGTCTATGTACTAAGGGTCCATGTACTAAGGGTCTATGCACTAAGCAGAGGCAGAACTCTGGGAGGCAATGGAGTCATCTGCCATCGGGCTCCTGCTCCCAAGGGGGCACCTCTTCTCACCTGCAAGTTTGAATCAGTTAATTGAAAGCCGTTGATATCACTTTTGTGGCTGACACCCCCTCCCAGCAAGACCATAGAAGTCACAGTTTCTTTATTTTAAACATAATATACATAACATACACACATTCATACAGAAATTTAAATAAGGTGGTGTGTGTGTGTGTGTAGGGGTCACCAATATTTACCTTGCCTCCGGGCAACTGGGACGAACTTACGCTACTGGCACTACGGGTCTATATGTACTAAGGGTCTATATGTACTAAGGGTCTATGCACTAAGGGTCTATATGTACTAAGGGTCTATATGCACTAAGGGTCTATGCACTAAGGGTCTATGCACTAAGGGTCTATATGTACTAAGGGTCTATATGAACTAAGGGTCTATAGGAACTAAGGGTCTATATGTACTAAGGGTCTATATGTACTAAGGGTCTATGTAGTATGGGTCTATGTAGTATGGGTCTATGTACTAAGGGTCTATATGTACTAAGGGTCTATACAGATGGGGCCGGTTTTATCTTTGCTGGTGAACCGCCAGCAGCATGCTGCTGGCGATCCGCCAGCAACACAGCGCTCCATCCCACGCACGCGCGTCTCAGAATCCGGGCGGCGGGGCGGCGAGGCGGACGCAATACTGTCCGCCTCCCGCTCGCTAGTGCTGGGGGGACCCGTGGAGGCTGCGGGGGGGTGCAGTCGCCCGGTGTGGGCACCGGGCGACCGAGGGCAGCACCGTCGGAAGGGGACATGCGCGCGCGTCCCCTTCCGGCATACAGATGGCGGCGGGGCAGGGGATGGCGATGGCGACGCCATCACCTGCAAAGATGAATCCCGCTACATCTGTATGTACTAAGGGTCTATATGTACTAAGGGTCTATATGTATTAAGGGTCTATGTAGTATGGGTCTATGTACTAAGGGTCTATGCACTAAGGGTCTATGCACTAAGGGTCTATATGTACTAAGGGTCTATGTAGTATGGGTCTATGCACTAAGGGTCTATGTAGTATGGGTCTATGTACTAAGGGTCTATGTAGTATGGGTCTATGCACTAAGGGTCTATGTAGTATGGGTCTATGTACTAAGGGTCTATTTACTAAGGGTCTATGCACTACGGGTCTATGCACTAAGGGTCTATATGCACTAAGGGTCTATGCACTAAGGGTCTATATGTACTAAGGGTCTATATGTACTAAGGGTCTATATGTTCTAAGGGTCTTTGTAGTATGGGTCTATGTAGTATGGGTCTATGTACTAAGGGTCTATATGTACTAAGGGTCTATATGTACTAAGGGTCTATATGTTCTAAGGGTCTTTGTAGTATGGGTCTATGTAGTATGGGTCTATGTACTAAGGGTCTATGTACTAAGGGTCTATATGTACTAAGGGTCTATATGTACTAAGGGTCTATATGTACAAAGGGTCTATATGTACTAAGGGTCTATACAGATGGGGCCGGTTTTATCTTTGCTGGTGAACCGCCAGCAGCATGCTGCTGGCGATCCGCCAGCAACACGGCGCTCCATCTGACTGAGACGCGCGTGCGTCCCCCACTCACGCGCGTCTCAGTATCCGGGCGGCGGGGCGACGAGGCAATACTGTCCGCCTCCCGCTCGCTAGTGCTGGGGGGGACCCGTGGAGGCTGCGGGGGGGGGGGGTGCGGTCGCCCGGTGTGGGCACCGGGCGACCGAGGGCAGCACCGTCGGAAGGGGACGCGCGCGCACCTCGTGCGCGCGTGTCCCCTTCCGGCATACAGATGGCGGCGGGGCAGGGGATGGCGATGGCGACGCCATCGCCATCACCTGCAAAGATGAATCCCGCTACATCTGTATGTACTAAGGGTCTATATGTACTAAGGGTCTATATGTACTAAGGGTCTATATGTACTAAGGGTCTATATGTACTAAGGGTCTATATGTACTAAGGGTCTATGTAGTATGGGTCTATGTACTAAGGATCTATGCACTAAGGGTCTATGCACTACGGGTCTATGTACTAAGGGTCTATGTAGTATGGGTCTATACACTAAGGGTCTATGCACTAAGGGTCTATGTAGTATGGGTCTATGTACTAAGGGTCTATGTACTAAGGGTCTATGTACTAAGGGTCTATGCACTAAGGGTCTATATGTACTAAGGGTCTATATGTACTAAGGGTCTATATGTACTAAGGGTCTATGTACTAAGGGTCTATGTACTAAGGGTCTATGTACTAATGGTCTATGTACTAATGGTCTATGTACTAAGGGTCCATGCACTAAGGGTCCATGCACTAAGGGTCAATGCACTAAGGGTCCATGCACTAAGGGTCCATGTACTAAGGGTCAATGCACTATGGGTCCATGTACTAAGGGTCTATGTACTAAGGGTCTATGTACTAAGGGTCTATGTACTAAGGGTCTATGTACTAAGGGTCTATGTACTAAGGGTCCATGTACTAAGGGTCTATGTACTAAGGGTCTATGTACTAATGGTCTATGTACTAAGGGTCCATGTGCTAAGGGTCAATGCACTAAGGGTCCATGTACTAAGGGTCAATGCACTAAGGGTCCATGCACTAAGGGTCTATGCACTAAGGGTCTATATGTACTAAGGGTCTATATGTACTAAGGGTCTATATGTACTAAGGGTCTATGTACTAAGGGTCTATGTACTAAGGGTCCATGTACTAAGGGTCCATGCACTAAGGGTCCATGCACTAAGGGTCCATGTACTAAGCTTTGGAGAGAGCTTGATTCTACGTTAATAACTATAAAGATAAAACAACATGTTATCTGCAGTAAGAAGCGGTAGATGTATTCGCCACACAGTGTGGGAACATGTATCATACCACTGCCAATCAGCTCCTAGCTGGCATGTTGCAGGCTGTGTTTCAAAAATGACAGTTGGCAGCTGGCTGGTTGGTACTTTATCTCTCACTGCCCGATTTGTTTACTTTCTGGTGATGTCAGCTGCCCGCACGCAGAAGCCGCTCCCATTGGCATGGGGATGGCCAGCGTTATCCTGGGTTAGGGTGACCAACTCATCCCTTTATTTGGGACACATATTAATTACACAAGTTCTGTGTCTGGCTTTCACCTGGTTTTAAACTGCCACAGAACCTGTGAAATTAATATGTGTCCCGGATTAAAGGGACGAGTTGGTCACCCTATCCTGGGTGCACTCAGCGTTTTTTTGGGTACACTGGCGATCACATGCGAAGGCCCCCAGCACACCTCCTGCATGCCCCCTCCCCCCTGCTGCGAGCCCCTCTGACACTATGCAAGTCTCCGCAGGCGCCCACAGTGAGGACATGCACATGCGATGGCCGTCACCATCAGTCCCCAAATTCGTACAGGGGCGAACCAAGAAGAATGACCGTTTCTGTCCACGGTTTGATCCGTCCTTGTGTGGCAGACGCAGCTGTTTGTACTGCAGGTAAATGCACTGATTTCCCCACGTGAGGCTGTGCGCAGGAGGTGGGAACACGCGCAGGAACACGTGAGGCTGTGCGCAGGAGGTGGGAACACGCGCAGGAACACGTGAGGCTGTGCGCAGGAGGTGGGAACACGCGCAGGAACACGTGAGGCTGTGCGCAGGAGGTGGGAACACGCGCAGGAACACGTGAGGCTGTGCGCAGGAGGTGGGAACACGCGCAGGAACACGTGAGGCTGTGCGCAGGAGGTGGGAACACGCGCAGGAACACGTGAGGCTGTGCGCAGGAGGTGGGAACACGCGCAGGAACACGTGAGGCTGTGCGCAGGAGGTGCAAACACGCGCAGGAACACGTGAGGCTGTGCGCAGGAGGTGGGAACACGCGCAGGAACACGTGAGGCTGTGCGCAGGAGGTGGGAACACGCGCAGGAACACGTGAGGCTGTGCGCAGGAGGTGGGAACAAGCGCAGGAACACGTGAGGCTGTGCGCAGGAGGTGGGAACACGCGCAGGAACACGTGAGGCTGTGCGCAGGAGGTGTGAACACGTGCAGGAACACGTGAGGCTGTGCGCAGGAGGTGGGAACACGCGCAGGAACACGCCGGACTATTGTCAATAACAATTTACACAATAATAATACCATTAACAATATTGGTCTGCATATCGGCTAGTGTATGTGCAGTATGGCGCCGCGGGTCGTTAATGATGTCCTGCGTCACCTGTACACGCAGTATGAGGGCATGGCCCCAGCTCCCCACCAACCCCGGCACCATCCGTCCCTGCCGGCATTGCCAAGTGTGTATGCGCTGGTAACCGCGCCGGGTCCCTGGCGCCGCCGATATTGCTGGACACACACATCATTATATGTGTACCCAACTTAACGCTTGGGTTCTCATCTGTACTCGTTATATTGTTAACCCTTTGAGTGCCAATGTTGCTCTGAGAGATCCTCACTATGGGCCTTATTTTGGTTCATTCTTTCTGACAAAATCCTTCTTAAGGTGCCCATACACGTTACAATTATTGTATACAATATCGCATCTCATCCAATCTTCGTTTTGCGATGAAATCAGATGAGATGAGATCTAGTACAAAAAGTATGTGCAGCATATACTTTTTGTACTAGATCTCATCTCATCTGATCTCATTGCAAAACAGAGATGCGATGAGATGCGATATTGTATACAATATTGTATACAATAATTGTAACGTGTATGGGCACCTTTAGATGGACAAAACCATGTGCACTGCAGGGGGGCAGATGTAACATGTGCAGAGAGAATTAGATTTGGGTGAGTAATTTTGTTTCTGTGCAGGGAAAATACTGACTGCTTTATTTTTACACTGCAATATAGATCTCACTTTGAAGTAAAACCCCACCCAAATCTAATTCTCTCTGCACATGTTACATCTGCCCCACCTGCAGTGCACATGGTTTTGTCCATCTAAGAAGGATTTCGTCAGAAGGAATGAACCAAAATAAGGCCCAATATCCGCAAACAATGCCGGCGTTGCCCTTAGCAACTGTTCTTTTAGTATAAATAAACACAGAGTCAATTCACTGAAGTTTAATTACAAATTTCACCCAATAAAAGAACAGTTGCTGTTGGTGACGCCGGCATTTTGAATGGATATTTTGAGGATCTCTCACAGCGGATTCGGTATGAAATCCCGACAGGGTCAAAATCCCGACATTTAAAATCCCGACAGGGTCAAAAGTGAAACAGTCTACATGACTTTCGGTCGACAGGTGCGAGGTCTACATGGGTTTTTTCACTGTTTTTTTTACCTGAATGTTGACACAGTCGACATGGACACAGTTGCAAGTGAACCGCAGCCCCTCGCTGCGCTCGGCACACTATTTTATTCTCCAACCACGCCCTAGTGGATGGTGGGGCATGAAATACCGCCTGTCGGCACATGTCGGTTAAAAAAAACAGTGAAAAAAACCATGTCGACCTCGCACCTGTCGACTGAAAGGCATGTAGACTGTTTCACTTGTACATTCTATATGTCGGGATTTTGACCGTCGGGATTTTGACCCATTCGGGATTTTGACTGCATCCCGTCACAGCAACGTTGGCGCTCAGAGGGTTAAACTTGAAACAATGTAGCCTTTGTTCCTAAAAACCATCCAGGTCTATGCAGCCAGAAGGAGGAGAATACGAATTCATTCACCTCCCGATTATCACATGGAATGAAATATATATATATATATATATATACACACACACACACACATATACACACACACACACACACACACACGACTGAGCTTCTATTTCTAAGAAGGTTTGTGCCATAAAACGAGGGCTTGTTCCGTCCATCACAGGTGATCCTGCTCTGTGAGATTATTCGGTAACGCACAATGGGCCTTATTCTGGTTGGAGCGGCCAAACGTGCGTACGTTCGCCATTAACGTACGCTAGCCGTACGCGGCCGTTAGGGTTAGGTCCACCCACAAATCAGCCGCTTACGTACGGGCAGAAATACCGTAGAAGGGGAGTGGCGTACAAATGAGCGTACGGCAACGTACGCGGACGGTCCAGCCCTTGCACTCCGACAACAGGCGTACAACTGAGCGTACGCCGCCGTTTACGGACGTCTCTCGTCCGTCTTCCCACCGCCTTCTTGCGGAGATCTGAGCGTACGCCAGCTTGCACGGACGGGTCCCTATTGTTTTAAATAGAAAAGTCAGCTTATGTCACCGCTCGTGAGAGTGAGCGTACGTCCGTGTACGCTGACATACCCTTCATATATATGGACCTGCAAATCTTGCCTTTCAACTATAATTATGAAAATTAATTAATTGATTGAATTAATTAATGTGCAAAATAGTGGTCATGGGCTTAAAACATTGCTGAAACATCCTTTGTAGGTGTAAGATGTGGTTTATGTTATTGTATCCTAAATACAAAACCTATGTTAGTATTAGAGTGAACACGTTGACACATGTCGACTTGTGTAGATTGAGTGTGCTACTGCGTAAAGTCTATGAAAGCAGGTAGTGAATGTGTCTAACTGTTTAGCAAATACCTACCTTAGCGTATAAAAAGATTCTTACCTTAAATTAAACAAACCTTTAAATGTGGAGAAGTATAGAAACATAAGCTTCCAATGTGTTTGCGTGCTGTATGTGTGGCTTGCAGGCAGTGAAATCATGGTTTGGACTTAATAGACTGCAGCCGTAAGCGTTGTGGAGTGTTCGCGCCGGCGCATTAGCGTATCTGCACATGCGCAGATCATGAAAAACCCCGGGACGTACGCGTACGGCCCGGCCGCTCCAACCAGAATAAGGCCCAATGTACCCCGGGCTGTGGAAGCCTCCGCATTCCGTATGCGCAGGAGGAAGCGCTCGTCAGTCGCACCTGTGACAGCCAATTGCCAGGAGAGACCGTCTCTCAGCGAAACTAGGAAACTGTGAACTTATCACAGGGAATCTCAGCAGTGACATGAAGAGCCTCTCACCCTCATTCCACCCCGCACCCAACTGGCACTCGCTCCCACATCCACAAATCCCTGGTTTTATTTATTTAGCAATTCATTTCTCTTAGTCGCCTCTCTGTCTGCCTCCTAAATGGAGCTGCCTGGTAACAGTACTCTGTATTGATTCCCTGCTACTGTATATAGCAAATATATACCAACAACCTCTTATATGGTAATTCCACAAGTATATATATATTATGTGAGGAGTAATGATTGTTTAGTGCACCTGCACCCCCCTCACTGTAAGGCAGCCCCCCTCATTACCAGAAGCCCCCCTCATTACCAGCAGTCTAGACCCCTCTCCCTACGTGTGACCATCTACGACATGCATTGTTTTCATGTTTTGTTTGCAAATTTGGGATGTGGGAGGTCATTACTTATAATTATTGCTAATTACAGGAGTAGATGAAGTGCTGCAGCCGGGGCTCGGACCCCACTGTAGCATTCTACACTCCTGGGTCCCCTAATCAGTGCCTGATAATTAGGAGAGACACCGGCATTTGCTGTTATAGTGAAGGTCCCTGGTGACGCGCATGCCACAGCGCAGAGGATGCAATAGAAGCGATGCGACAGTGCAGAGGACGCAGGCGGTAGGAGCTATGTGACGGAGCAGAGGACGCAGGCGGTAGGAGCGATGCGACAGCGCAGAGGACGCAGGCGGTAGGAGTGCTGCGACGGCACAGAGGACGCAGGCGGTAGGAGTGATGTGACACCGCAGAGGACGCAGGCGGTAGGAGCGATGTGACGGCGCAGAGGATGCAGGCGATAGGAGCGATGCGACAACTCAGGCGGTAGGAGCGATGTGACAGTGCGGAGGACTCAGGCGGTAGATGCGATGTGACAGCGCAGAGGATGCAGGCGGTAGGAGCGATGCGACAGCAGCGCAGAGGACGCAGGCGGTAGGAGCGATGTGACCGCGCAGAGGACGCAGGCGGTAGGAGCGATGCGACAGCGCAGAGGATGCAGGCGGTAGGAGCGATGTGACAGCGCAGAGGACGCAGGCGGTAGGAGCGATGCCACAGCGCAGAGGACGCAGGCGGTAGGAGCGATGCCACAGCGCAGAGGACGCAGGCGGTAGGAGCGATGCCACAGCGCAGAGGACGCAGGCAGTAGGAGCGATGTGACAGCGCAGAGGACGCAGGCGGTAGGAGCGATGCCACAGCGCAGAGGACGCAGGCGGTAGGAGCGATGCCACAGCGCAGAGGACGCAGGCGGTAGGAGCAATGTGACAGCGCAGAGGACGCAGGCAGTAGGAGCGATGTGACAGCGCAGAGGACGCAGGCGGTAGGAGCGATGCCACAGCGCAGAGGACGCAGGCGGTAGGAGCGATGTGACAGCGCAGAGGACGCAGGCAGTAGGAGCGATGTGACAGCGCAGAGGACGCAGGCGGTAGGAGCGATGGGACAGCGCAGAGGACGCAGGCGGTAGGAGCGATGCCACAGCGCAGAGGACGCAGGCGGTAGGAGCGATGTGACAGCGCAGAGGACGCAGGCAGTAGGAGCGATGCCACAGCGCAGAGGACGCAGGCGGTAGGAGCGATGTGACAGCGCAGAGGACGCAGGCAGTAGGAGCGATGGGACAGCGCAGAGGACGCAGGCGGTAGGAGCGATGCCACAGCGCAGAGGACGCAGGCAGTAGGAGCGATGTGACAGCGCAGAGGACGCAGGCGGTAGGAGCGATGTGACAGCGCAGAGGACGCAGGCGGTAGGAGCGATGTGACAGCGCAGAGGACGCAGGCAGTAGGAGCGATGGGACAGCGCAGAGGACGCAGGCGGTAGGAGCGATGCCACAGCGCAGAGGACGCAGGCAGTAGGAGCGATGTGACAGCGCAGAGGACGCAGGCGGTAGGAGCGATGTGACAGCGCAGAGGACGCAGGCAGTAGGAGCGATGTGACAGCGCAGAGGACGCAGGCGGTAGGAGCGATGGGACAGCGCAGAGGACACAGGCGGTAGGAGCGATGTGACACCGCAGAGGACGCAGGCGGAAGGAGCGATGTGACAGCGCAGAGGATGCAGGTGGTAGGAGCGATGTGACGGCGCAGAGGATGCAGGCGATAGGAGCGATTCGACAACTTAGGCAGTAGGAGCGATGCGACAGCGCAGAGGACGCAGGCGGTAGGAGCGATGTGACACCGCAGAGGACGCAGGCGGAAGGAGCGATGTGACAGCGCAGAGGATGCAGGTGGTAGGAGCGATGTGACGGCGCAGAGGATGCAGGCGATAGGAGCGATTCGACAACTTAGGCAGTAGGAGCGATGCGACAGCGCAGAGGACGCAGGCGGTAGGAGCGATGTGACACCTGCAGAGGATGGAGGCGGAAGGAGCGACACAGGCGGTAGGAGCGATGTGACAGTCCCTTATATTGCATGTAACACTGTTACCGTCAGGGTTCCTCTGGTACCATGTGTGCGGCTGTCACAGATGCTTCCTCGCCTTCGCCGTCTTTGATTCCCTCTAATGGTTCCATTGATGGAATCTGAGCATTAGGTGAAGGGAATGATTCCTGTTGTTAGTGATAATGTCCCTCATATTTCCCATCATCCTCCCAGGCAGGTGGCAAAGCTGCGACAAGGGCCGTCACTCCGCATGTCGCGCTGTCCTTTGCAGGCGCCTGGGGGGATGGGGCCAGGGTACCGCATACGTGCGGGCAGCTAAGGGCAGAACCGCCTCACATGCTCAATGGGGCAAATTTACTAATATGCCATTTCTACTAAGGATGGGATGTTGCCCATAGCAACCAACCAGATGGTACTTTATTCTACTTATTTATTAAGCACCTTCTAGAAGATAATAAATAAAATCTAATTGGTTGCTATGGGAAACATCTAATCTGCAATAGAAACCCCAGTGTATTGGCTAATGATGGAGGTAGGCACAGTTGTGTACCTATGATGGGCCCCTGGGTCTAGAGGGCAACACATTGCATGCGATACACCCATTTAGTTACCTTTCCCTTACCCGTTCACACTCTTATTCCTTGGGTTTTTCCCCTCTTGTTTTAGCCGCGTGTGCCGACAGGCCGTATTCCATCCGCTACCATCCCCTAGGGCGTGGTGGGAGAATACGGTGAAGTATGGAGAGTGCAGCAAGCCATGCGAGGGGACTTGAAACACTTTGACTGTGTCCATGTCGACTATGTCGACATTGGGACCAAAAAGGAAAACCTCTTGATTGTTGACCAAATGGTTGTGTGGAGCACAACATGTCAACCCATTTCCAACCATGTCAACCTATTTCATGTGTCAACCTAAGCCATGTCGACCTTCAGTGGTCGACCCAAGACATGTGGACCCAATATTGCTCGACCCAATGCTCATACCCCTTTCTACGAGGGGGGGGGGGGGTTTGGGGTGTAATGCTGCCTGATTTACCAATATTCCGCATGAAAAGCTATCCCCAATACCAGGAGCGTTAGTGTGCCTTGAGGACCGAGGTTGGAATCCTATGTTAGATACATAGAGTGCAGCAGGTAGCCACGTGTCCTGGTGTACGGGCCACCATACAGATCCTTGGCCACAAGGAGAAGCATGTGTGTAAACCCTTATCCTTTGCAGGATCTGTAATGCTCACTTTTCACTTCTGCCAACGTTCTTCTTGTGACCGCGTCCTCCTTCATCACTTCTGCCAACGTTCTTTTTGTGACCGCGTCCTCCTTCATCACTTCTGCCAACGTTCTTCTTGTGAACCCGTCCTCCTTCATCACTTCTGCCAACGATCTTCTTGTGACCGTGTCCTCCTTCATCACTTCTGCCAACGTTCTTCTTGTGACCGTGTCCTCCTTCATCACTTCTGCCAACGTTCTTCTTGTGACCGTGTCCTCCTTCATCACTTCTGCCAACGTTCTTCTTGTGACCGTGTCCTCCTTCATCACTTCTGCCAACGTTCTTCTTGTGACCGTGTCCTCCTTCATCCGTACTTGTTTCCTAGCATGGCGCGATATTGTACAATAAAATATTGTATGCCATACAATGGCATACAATGCGATGGTATACGATTTTTTATTGTACAACCACCCTGATGGGTCCATACAATCCACCGAGCCCGAAGCGTGGCGAGTGGACGCGGAATCTCGCCAAGCTTCGTGTTCGCGTTGATAATGGGGGGGAGGGCATTTAAGATTGTATGGGTCCCATCAGGGTGGTTGTACAATAAAAAATTGTATACCATCGCATTGTATGCCATACGATGCCATACGATATTTTATTGTACAATATCGCATGCATGCATCGTATGCGGGTATATGGCATACGATGCATGCGATGGCATAAGATGAGAATCATGGGCGCCGTGCTAGGAGACAAGTACCCCTTCATCACATCTGCCAACATTCTTCTTGTGACCACGTCCTTCATCACTGTCCAGTAACCAGAGGAGATGAGTGTTCTGAGAGTTTCCATGGATCTTCTGACACCATCTCTGCTACTGGGATGCTCCATACACTCTATGGCTGATATTGTGGTGGGAACGTCATGGTCTGAGACCACATCGCCCATTGTGGTGTCTCCACCTCAGTATTACATTTGTCCTTGTTTTCCTTTAGAGTCCATTTCTTGGTAGGTTCCATCACTTGTGGAATCATGTTCTTCCTTTGCAGAACCCCAGATAACAACGTCATCCATCATTTTGTCAGCATTTGGAACATGTTCCAATCTCATGTGTATTCCTTTGTCGTGTTCTTCAGGAGCGGACAACATACGATGTGGTGGTCATCAGAATCTGTATCGGCCATCCTATGCTTCAACTGGCGACACTTGCCAGAATCCCGGAGATGTGTCAAGCTACTAAACCATTCTGATTCCCCTAATTGGACCTGGTTTCATGTCTGCTTAGTAGTTTCAGATGTTCCCATTGGCTCGATTTACATTACCTGGATCCAGACATATTCGGAGTCATTGACTTTCCTCCTCACAACCAAGACTTCCATGTGATTAGATCCTATTATTGCTTCTCTGCGAGGAGCGTATCACGGCGGCACGTGTGTGTGTGTGTTATCCTCACCTGGCAGATGGTATACGGACATTATTAAGGTTAACATACATTGGGTCAACCACTGAAGGTTGACACATAAAAAAGGTCAACATGCCTAATGTCAACATGGTCAATAAATCGACACAAACATTAGGCCGACATTGGGTTTTTCAGGGTTTGTTTGAGCCGACATGTGCCGACAGGCGGTATTTCATGCCCCACCATCCACTAGGGCGTGGTGGGAGAATAGAAAAGGGCATGGAGTGTGTAGCGAGGGGACGTAGTGCACTTTTTCTGTGTCGGCTGTGTGGGATTTCACTCTAGTGGGACGGCATTTACATGAAGCCTGGCCACGGCAAATATGCGGCCATACGGCCATACGATCCGGCCTAAAGTACCAGCCAATCAGCTCTCACCTGAAATGTTACAGGCTGCGTTTAAGGGGCTTATTGGCCGATACATTCTCTCTCTCTCTCCAAGCCTTGAATAAACCTCTTAATTTTATAATTATTTCGCCAGCCCTTGGCATACTGGGCGGCCTTGCCCCGCATTCCGTCTCCCATCGCAGCCGCACCAGCATTACCAGTGGATTTTCTGGGCTGCAATCAGATTTTTAAGGGTACACATCCGTCCCAAAGCGCCAGCTCAGAGGAGAAATATTTTGATGTTTACTTACCACATACTTGCCTACTTTTGAAAACTAGTTTCAGGGAGATAATAGTTGGTAATATAATTTTGTACAGCGCTCCATTGACTGGGCGTGTCATGCTCCACCCAAAGGGCGTGTCTAGTTCCATATATGGAGAGATTGTGACGTGAGATTGAAATGATAGTGAACGTGGCACCTAGAAGCGTGGGTGTGTAATTTAAAATGACTTATATCCAAATGTAGATGAGCCCCAAAGCAGTTAGTAAGAGCTACAATACTTGGTAAAGTGCTGGGAAATGGCGCTGATGATTCAATGTACAGTAAATATATCTATCTCTCATTCATTTTTCCCAAAAAAAGTAACAGTCTAATGTGGGCTAGGTGAAATGAGGGAGATTGCTAGACTAATGAGGGAGAGAGGGAGATTGCTGTTATTTCAGGGAGTCTCCTGCAGAATGCAGGAGGGTAGGCAACTATGACTTACCATCGTCTGCTTCTCTTCCTGCCGCTTGCAGCCACCACATAGCCCAGGACTCGGCGGCTGCAAGGAAAACAGGGGCTTCCGGGCGGGTGCCGGCCTCATGCATCCGTCCCTAGCAGGCATAATCACACCTGCGTTTTGGCGGGCACTCCCTACATTTCATTGGGCGGGCTGGGGATCCACCCTGACATGCCCACCCCATCACTGCGTGCACCTTGCAAACACAGATATATGCTGACGGTGTGCTATGTACATATATCTGTGTTTGCAAGGTGCACGCAGTGTCGGGGTGAGCCCTGCACATACGCGTTGCAGAAAACGCCCATGTGCAGCCCCAAAACCATCGGACTGCAGCCGAATTTGGACCTTTGCCCACAGGTCTGAATCAGCCTGAAGTGAACTAATCATGAAAGCGATAATTTCATTCCCCGTCGTTGTCCAACCAGTGCACGGTCTGCTGACCACGCATGTGCAGCAGACATTCCAGGGGAGGGATCTAGAAGAACCCTATTCTGGGGATTTCTGTTATCTGTAGCTCATAGTCCACAGAGGGCTAATGCCATCTCCAGATGGCACCAAGCCTTGGAAAATCTGCGGCGCGGCATCCTCCATAGTGGGCTACTGTTGGGAACGGAGGAGCTGCGGCAGATATGGGAGAATTTTGCTGCGGCCCCTTGTTAATGCGTTCAGAGGATCCTACATATTTCATATGCTGCAAATATTATATGATAAATAGAACCCTAAGTCCGTGGCCCTTTATCCCTTGTTATACCTAATCTTTTGTTTACGGTCACTTCTACCCCTTCCTTGTCACCCCAGTCCATACTCGCCTACCTTAACGTTCAAAACTCTGGGAGAAGCTCAGAGAGGAGACTTTCTGCAGCATTTCCGGGGGTGGGGGCGGGGCTTGCCATCCTCATTCCCTGCCCCTTTCCAGTAAATGTGGGAGGCGTGGGCTGGGATGGAGACCTAATTTTTGGGATCCTCCCAGCCATTCCAGAAGGGAAGGGAAGTATGTCCCATTCTGTGTTCCCCTTCCTTTAGGATGTAAGCTGTCACGAGCAGGGCCCTCTCTCCTCACGTGTCTTAGAATATATCTCTGCCACCCTGATAATTGTGTCAGTGTCCTGTCCCCTGATGGATCTGTCCTTATTTACCATGTACTTGTCCTAAATTGCATTTGTACTGTAATTCATAATTTTCTTGTTTTTCGCTCATCTACGTATACGTCAGGCGCTGCGCTACCCTTGTGGCGCCTGATAAATAAATGATATTAATAATAAAATGTCTGCACTATATCTGTGTATGTCCTTTGTAAGGTGCTTTGTAAATAACCTTTGCTTACTGGAACACAACAGCCACAGCCCAGGAACATGTATTTGTCATTCTCCAGGCCCTGCGGCACAGTTGCATCATTGCTGTTATACATGATGGACAAACACCAGGCGAGATGTCAGACAGAAGCCCACGTGGCTGCATTACCACACACACACACACACGCACACGCACACGCACACACACAGCGCTTCCATTCTGCTCAGTCCTCGCCTGGGAACTCCCAGCTATTCTGTTGTTTCACCTCATCTGGTCTTGGGCTCATTCCAATGAGTGTGCGCTCCTGTTATTAAGTGCTGTCTGGTCATGCAGTCTCCTGGACTCCTGCTGCTGTTTGTTCTGGCTTGCCAGAGTCCTCGTTAATTTGTAGCTGATGCGCCATGAAAGCTTCCTGATGAGATTCTTACTGTCACTTGCCACTTTCACCGCTTCCAAGAATCCTTTATTGAAAAGAAATGCTCAGCTCTTGTGCTATGATCCAGCCCTCAGCGAAGTCTTGTGTAAGAAAAAGCTTATTTGTTGGACGTGAGATAGTGGCGCCTGGTGCCGAGTTGGGAGTCTATTGTGATCAGCTGCTTTCTCCTGCCAGAGATCTATATTCCCAGGACTCAGGCCCCAGATAGCCGCAGACAGCGATTGGCAGAATTAGTCCTGCAAATTACCGATATTCCTGTTTAGCCACCATTACCCCCTGATCGTGTCAGCTGGAATAAGATGCAATCATGCGTCGGCTCGGGAAAGATTACAGCAGATCAAATTATTAAATGGCAGGAAGTTCAATATATATGTGTATATATTTGTTATATATTATTTATTTCTACCACTGCAACTATTTTCTTTTATAAATTGGGCCTGTCTACGCCAACCTCCCATTACAGCTCTCACTGACTGCTTGCTAGATCAAATCCCCCCTGGTTCCATGGGACCTCCCCTGACAGCTATCACTGGCTGCATTCCAGGACACACAGCCCCAAAACCTCCCGTCACAGCTCTTCCTGGCTGCATGCTGGGACACAGATCCCTGTCACCTCCCTCACAGGCTGCATGCTGGGACAGAGATCCCTGTCACCTCCCTTCACAGCTCTCACTGGCTGCATGCTGGGACACAGATCCCTGTCACCTCCCTCACAGCTCTCACTGGCTGCATGCTGGGACACAGATCCCTGTCACCTCCCTCACAGCTCTCACTGGCTGCATGCTGGGACACAGATCCTTGTCACCTCCCTCACAGCTCTCACTGGCTGCATGCTGGGACACAGATCCCTGTCACCTCCCCTCACAGCTCTCACTGGCTGCATGCCAGGACACAGTGCCATGCCACCTCCCCTCACAGCTCTCACTGGCTGCTTGCTGGGACAAACCCCCCTGGATCCATGTGACCTCCCCTCACAGCTCCCACTGACTGCTGGGACAAAGTTTCCTGGCTCCTGGAGACCTTTGCTCACTGCTAACCCTGGGTGCATGCCAGGACATAGAGCCATGCCATTTCCCCTGTGAAGGCCTTTGGGAGATCGGGGCCACTGCTGACATCAGTGTCCGTCCTTACCAATGGCCAAAAGCCGCCTGCATTATGCAGGCACTCCCAGAAACCACCGGTGTGCTGCCTACAAACACTGGCCACATGTCAATTCAGTTGCAAACAGCCAGGGATGACAATCTATCGCTGGCTTAGTTTGCACAGACGGCTCGCACGGATCATAGTGCGCATGTGCAATTGTTTGATAATCGGGCCACAATTACTGAATCTTATACCTCAGTTCCAGTATGAGGAAGCAATGGTAACCACCACACCAACCTTGCTGCGTAACAGGACATTGTTGAATACTAACATTTTTTGTGTTGTTACCCTATAACTCTCCATCTCTAGGTTACAGTGCTCCCATCTTGTTGCAGGACGCACTGAGGCTGCGTGTGGACACTGAGGCCGTTTGCAGGAACCAGATTTCATCTCCTCACACTCCGCAAGGTCAACACATAAGACCAGGTCAAAAACACGACACAGACCTGGGCTACTGGTCCATGCTAAGCAGACATATTAAATACCAGTTCCGTCTGTCGTGTGTTGCGCCAGGGGCACTGCCCGCTATGGGATCCCGAATATTCCATCTCCACATTTACCGGGCTACGTTTCCCTTTGGAATGAAGTAGGACATTCCTGCCCCAGATGCCAGCTGCGGTCCTGCCAGGATTTCAGGTCGTTGGATCAGGCGATTATTTATTGCGATTTGATATTCTGCTGATTGTTCTGAGTTAATTTTCTGGGCTTTATCCTTTTCGATGATGGAGCGACTCAGGAATAGCGCTGAGGTCAGGAAATGGCACATGGTGGGATCGTATCACCCCCTGCTTCCAGAGGGGCCACAACTTCACTATTCCCGCCAACAGCGCCTGCGTTACAGCGTTGAGAGCCTGTACCGGCAAAACTGATATCCACCATTTTTATATTTTTTACTTCCAAAATCCTTTTCTGGTATGTTTTTGTGTGACAGCACCTGGTGACAGTTGTTATGTCTCGCCGCTGACTTATTGATTGCAACACTATCCAACATATTTGCAACGTGTGATGGAATTGCAATGACGCGGGCCCAATTGTGCTGGCAGCCGGTCAGCGAGCGTACACGAGGCTCCCAGCTGCGGCTTCTGGCTCTCACATCACACACAGACATCTCCGGCCATTCTCGGGATGTCAGGACACTTAGAGCGGCGGGGAGTCATCTGGTCGGGGGCTGTGAATAGGATTTGGCTGGGGGAATAGCAGGGAGCCATGTTCCCAGTATTACACAGTTGGGAACCAGCGACAGGGAATTACTGACTGTGATTACGGAGGATCTCCAGGGAAACGCAGAGAAAGTGCAAGATTACAGATGAAAGGTTGTTCTAAGGAGAAGAAAAACAACGGGTTTCGGTTTTCTATCAAAAGAGATTTCTAAAACTACTCATTTATAAAACTGAGCTTTAGAAATGAGGACTCATGAAAATGGCAGCGACGGCGGTGGATAACGAGCAATAAGGCAACTTGTCTGTCAGCGTAATATAATATAATATATATATATATATATATATATATATATATATATATATATACATACATACTGGGCCTAATTCAGTATGGATTGCTAATCTGAGAAGTTGCAGATGACCAGAAACAATGTTACCGGGGGCGGAGCTGACATCACCTGACTTCCCCCTCACACACCTGGCCACACCTGCGTATTCCCTGACACTCCCAGATAACAGCCGCTCCCCATGTAATGATTCCCCAGTGTGTGCAGTGTGTGTGTAGCCCAGGACTTACTCAGCGGCTGTGATAGAATCAGGCTGATCGGGGGCGGAGCTGATGTCACATGACTTCCCCTCACACACCTGGCCACGCCTGCGTATTACCTGACACTCCCAGATAACAGCCGCTCACCATGTAATGATTCCCCAGTGTGTGCAGTGTGTGTGTAGCCCAGGACTTACTCAGCGGCTGTGATAGGATCAGGCTGATCGGGGGCGGAGCTGACGTCACATGACTTCCCCTCACACACCTGGCCACGCCTGCGTATTACCTGACACTCCCAGATAACAGCCGCTCACCATGTAATGATTCCCCAGTGTGTGCAGTGTGTGCGTAGCCCAGGAATTACTCAGCGGCTGTGATAGAATCAGGCTGATCAGGGGTGGAGCTGACATCACATGACTTCCCCTCACACATCTGGCCACGCCTGTATTATCCCTGACACTCCCAGATAACAGCCGCTCCCCATGTAATGATTCCCCAGTGTGTGCAGTCTGTGCGTAGCCCAGGACTTACTCAGCGGCTGTGATAGGCTGCTGATCGGGGGCAGAGCTGACATCACATGACTTCCCCTCATACACCTTGCCACACCTGCGTATTACCTGACACTCCCAAATAACAGCCGCTCCCCATGTAATGATTCCCCAGTGTGTGCGTAGCCCAGGACTTACTCAGCGGCTGTGATAAAATCAGGCTGATCGGAGGCGGAGGTGATGTCACATGACTACCCCTCACACACCTGGCCACGCCTGCGTATTACCTGACACTCCCAGATAACAGCCGCTCACCATGTAATGATTCCCCAGTGTGTGCAGTGTGTGCGTAGCCCAGGACTTACTCAGCGGCTGTGATAGTATCAGGCTGATCGGGGGCGGAGCTGACATCACATGACTTCCCCTCACACACCTGGCCACGCCTGCGTATCACCTGACACTCCCAGATAACAGCCGCTCACCATGTAATGATTCCTCAGTGTGTGCAGTGTGTGTGTAGCCCAGGACTTACTCAGCAGCTGTGATAGGATCAGGCTGATCGGGGGCGGAGCTGATGTCACATGACTTCCCCTCACACACCTGGGCACACCTGCGTATTACCTGACACTCCCAGATAACAGCCGCTCACCATGTAATGATTCCCCAGTGTGTGCAGTGTGTGTGTAGCCCAGGACTTACTCAGCGGCTGTGATAGAATCAGGCTGATCGGGGGCGGAGCTGACGTCACATGACTTCCCCTCACACACCTGGCCACACCTGCGTATTACCTGACACTCCCAGAAAATGGTTGGTTACCACCCAAAATGGTAGCTTTATCTCTATCAACTTGCATACGCCCAGCAATCAAAAAAGTAGCAGGATTTTATCACAGGACACGCACGCATGCGATATTCGCCTGGCCTGTGCATTCACAGCTGTGCAATCAGGTCTGAATTAGGTCCATTGGCCATGGACAGTAAAGCTAATTAAAAATTCACTCCAGTTGGGAGATTAGAATTCTGGTGAGTGCAGCATACATGGGGCAGCTGGGGTACAGATCTGCGCCTCCAAATATAATAATAACAGAACGCCAGTTTTCTCAACATTCACAGATCACGCCCACCCAGCACAGATCACGCCCACCCAGCACAGGCCATGCCCACCCAGCACAGGCCATGCCCATCCGGCACAGGTCATGCCCACCCAGCACAAGCCGTTCCACACCATACTGGTCACATGCCCACCACTTCTCAGTATGGGCCATTGCACATTTTCAGACCCAGCCCATGTGGCCCTTTATCTGGCCCTGTGGACACAGTAACACCATTTAAACAAATCTTGGAAATTACGGCCAGAGTTCAGGGTCACACCGTCCACTTATATCATTATTATGTTTGACATTAGTCCCTGCTATTCAGTGGGACAGAGGTGCGGGTTATGCATGTCCCATGGAAATGTCCTTAATATGTACTTCCGCCTACATCATCAGATAGAAGTTAGTTATCTTCTAGAGAACACATTGACGTCCCCAGGAGCTAGCCAGCGCGCCATGGCGATCACCTCTCCAGGACAGGTTAGTATCCCGTACCGTGTAAGAGAAGACTCTACTGTGATTGGTGGCAGGACTTCATTCTGTAACATGCGCCAGCACTCAGTCCATGGCGGCGGTCGCTGGGACCAGTATGTGCCAAGTGGGAGCTTCGGGAGGGATGAGTACACCTCTTGTACGTGAGCAGGGAGCTGACATAAGCTGTGACACATGCCTGCGGGTGGTGGTGGGGAGTACATGCATCAGTAATGTTTATTCACAGCAATCCCTGGCACTGAGCATGAAACCCCTGGCAACAAGCATGAAACCCCTGGCAACAAGCATGAAACCCCCTGGCAACAAGCATCAGACCCCAGGCAACAAGCATCAAACCCCAGGCAACAAGCATGAAACAGCTGACACTGAGCAAGAAACCACTGGCAACAAGCATAAACCCCCTGGCAACAAGCATCAAACCCCTGGCAATGACCATGAAAAACCTGACAATGAGCAAGAAACCCCTGACAATGAGCAAGAAACCCCTGGCAACTAGCATGAAACCCTTGACAACAAGCATGAAACCCCTGGCAATGAGCATGTAACCCCTGGCAATGAGCATGTAACCCCTGGCAATGAGCATGAAACCCCCGGCAATGGATAAAAAACCCTGGCAACGAGCATGAATCCTCTGGCAAAAAGTAATATACCCCGGTCTATGAGAATGTAGTTATTATAATTTATTATGAGGCGGTTGGCAGAAACTTTTTTTGGCAGTAGGACGCAAAATTTCTAGCCATGCCAATGAACAGTCCCCCAACTAGAGTCCTATGACAGAGGGGGCAGCTGTATGTGCAATATAGCCCTTACTTGTTCTCAAAATGGACAAAACAAGTGCACTGCAGGTGGGGCAGATGTAACATGCAGAGAGAGTTAGATTTCGGTGGGATGTGTTGAAACTGAAATCTAAATTGCAACCAGTATATACCTTGCACAGAAATAAATCTAAAGGTGGCCATACACACGCAGATTTATCTGCAGATCTGGCTGGTTGGAACAAAAACATGGTTATGGATGAGAGCAAATGACAGTTGACCATTTGCTTGGAAATGCTGGAAAACTGACAAACTGTCACTCATACATAACCATGTTTTTGTTCCAACCAGCCAGATCTGCAGATAAATCTTACTAATGTATGGGCACCTTAACTCTCTCTGCACATGTTGCATCTGCCCCACCTGCAGTGCACATGGTTTTGCCCATTTTGAGAACAAATTTGTACTGCGATCAGATCTGAATAAGGGCCTAAAGGCCCCCATACATTAGGCCGACTTGTCCTAGGGACAAGTCGGACCCAATTTACCTGCGAGCCGCCCGGCAGCTCCCCGGGAAGCTCACATACAATTTGGCACTTGATGTGCCATTTTTACATGGGATAAATCGCATGCGATTTATCCCATGTAAAAAAAACCCCGGGGAGCTGCAGGGCGGTGAGCAGTAGTGGGGGCGGGCAGCGGCGGTAGTGGGGGCGGGCAGCGGCAGTAGTGGGGACGGGCAGCGGTGGTGGGGGCGGCCAGGACGGGCGGCGTTTGCGGTGAGCGCAGTGTACTTACACATAGCAGCAGCGGCGGGGACGGGACACGCAGTGGCGGCTATTATATTTTTAAAATACTTGTCAAATGACCGGCCGCTCTCTGATTGGCTGAGAGCTCTCCGGCCAATCAGAGAGCGGCCGGTCATTTGACAAGTATTTTAAAAATATAATAGCCGCCACTGCGCGTCCCGTCCCCGCCGCTGCTGCTATGTGTAAGTACACTGCGCTCACCGCACACGCCGCCCGTCCCCACCACCGCTGCCCGCCCCCACCACCGCTGCCGCTGGCCGCCCCCACTACTCCCCCGGTGTCTGTATGCATATGCCTGTCAGGTGGCAGGCATATGCATACAGGGAGGTCGGACGTGATCGTATGTACAGACCGTCCGACCTCCCTGATCCGGTCCGATGCGCACGGGACCGCGCATCGGATCGGATCAAATGTCACATACCTACGATTTTGGGCCGATTTCATCCGATTATCGGCACAAAGTGCCGAAATCGGATGAAATCGTCCCAAAATCGCATAGTGTATGGGGGCCTTAAGAGCAGAGATGAGATTTCTAGCTATTTAGGTAAAGTACTGTATAGGCGGGTGATGACCTCACACAGTCCTGGTGACATCACATAGCCTCATGACTATGATTCCTGTTTCCTCTTCCCCAGTCCTCATGACTATGATTCCTGTTTCCTCTTCCCCAGTCCTCAGACGCTACCGAAATGCAGAATCAAAAGTTTTTCAAAAGTTTTTCTCCTAATTTGGGAGGAAGCCTGCAGTGAATGAGCCCCCCGCACACTTTGCATGCGACAGTGCTAAACACCGTCGGTATATTTCCCTGCAGACTTCATGTACAACAAAGAGAGCCTTTACCAGGATTTATCACACGGCTGATTGGAGGCGAAGGATCTTTTATACTGAACTATCTGTGGATATTAAAAATTGCCTCCTTCCCGAGAGCAGGACGCTTAATGCTAAAGTTCTGTATCCGCCGGGGTTAATAAAAAGCAGCGAGTAAGATGGATGTGAGGCCCAGGCAGGCAGGGCCAGAACTCTGTAAGTGTGATATAGAAAACAATTTCTCATTGTCCACTCAGCGGCACCAAGCAGAGACTTGTTCTCATAGAATCTGTGCATTATGGGCGTCATTCTGAGCTATTTATTTATCAGTTATTATATAGCGCACACATATTACGCAGGGCTGTACAGAGATTATTATTACCAGTTATTATATAGCGCACACATATTCCGCAGGGCTGTACAGATATTATTACCAGTTATTATATAGCGCACACATATTCCGCAGGGCTGTACAGAGATTATTATTACCAGTTATTATATAGCGCACACATATTCCGCAGGGCTGTACAGATATTATTACCAGTTATTATATAGCGCACACATATTCCGCAGCGCTGTACAGATATTATTACCAGTTATTATATAGCGCACACATATTCCGCAGGGCTGTACAGAGATTATTACCAGTTATTATATAGTGCACACATATTCCGCAGGGCTGTACAGATATTATTACCAGTTATTATATAGCGCACACATATTCCGCAGGGCTGTACAGATATTATTACCAGTTATTATATAGCGCACACATATTCCGCAGCGCTGTACAGATATTATTACCAGTTATTATATAGCGCACACATATTCCGCAGGGCTGTACAGAGAATATTATTACCAGTTATTATACAGTGCACACATATTCCGCATCGCTGTACAGAGAATATTATTACCAGTTATTATATAGCGCACACATATTCTGCAGCGCTGTATATATACCGCAGCGCTGTAAAGATATTATTACCAGTTATTATATAGCGCACACATATTCCGCAGGGCTGTACAGAGAATATTATTACTAGTAATTATACAGTGAACACATATTCCGCAGCGCTGTACAGAGATTATTATTACCAGTTATTATATAGCGCACACATATTCCGCAGCGCTGTACAGAGACTATTATTACCAGTTATTATATAGCGCACACATATACCGCAGCGCTATACAGAGACTATTACCAGTTATTATATAGCGCACACATATTCCGCAGCGCTGTACAGAGAATATTATTACCAGTTATTATATAGCGCACGCATATTCCACAGCACTGTACAGAGATTATTACCAGTTATTATATAGCGCACACATATTCCACAGCGCTGTACAGAGAATATTATTACCAGTTATTATATAGCGCACACATATTCCGCAGCGCTGTACAGAGACTATTATTACCAGTTATTATATAGCGCACACATATTCCACAGCGCTAGTTATTATATAGTGCACACATATTCCACAGCACTGTACAGAGAATATTATTACCAGTTATTATATAGCGCACGCATATTCAACAGAACTGTACAGAGATTATTATTACCAGTTATTATATAGCGCACACATATTCCACAGCGCTGTACAGAGAATATTATTACCAGTTATTATATAGCGCACACATATTCCACAGCGCTGTACAGAGAATATTATTACCAGTTATTATATAGCGCACGCATATTCCACAGCGCTGTACAGAGAATATTATTACCAGTTATTTATATAGCGCACACATATTCCACAGCACTGTACAGAGAATATTATTACCAGTTATTATATAGCGCACGCATATTCAACAGAACTGTACAGAGATTATTATTACCAGTTATTATATAGCGCACACATATTCCACAGCGCTGTACAGAGAATATTATTACCAGTTATTATATAGCGCACACATATTCCACAGCGCTGTACAGAGAATATTATTACCAGTTATTATATAGCGCACGCATATTCCACAGCGCTGTACAGAGAATATTATTACCAGTTATTATGTAGCGCACACATATTCCACAGCACTGTACAGAGGAGACTATTATTACCAGTTATTTATATAGCGCACACATATTCCACAGCGCTGTACAGAGAATATTATTACCAGTTATTTATATAGCGCACACATATTCCGCAGCGCTGTACAGAGATTATTATTACCAGTTATTATATAGCGCACACATATTCCGCAGCGCTGTACAGAGACTATTATTACCAGTTATTATATAGCGCACACATATTCCACAGCGCTGTACAGAGAATATTATTACCAGTTATTATGTAGCGCACACATATTCCACAGCACTGTACAGAGACTATTATTACCAGTTATTATGTAGCGCACACATATTCCACAGCACTGTACAGAGACTATTATTACCAGTTATTTATATAGCGCACACATATTCCGCAGCACTGTACAGAGACTATTATTACCAGTTATTATATAGCGCACACATATTCCGCAGCGCTGTACAGAGACTATTATTACCAGTTATTATATAGCGCACACATATTCCACAGCGCTGTACAGAGAATATTATCACCAGTTATTTATATAGCGCACACATATTCCGCAGCGCTGTACAGAGACTATTATTACCAGTTATTATATAGCGCACACATATTCCGCAGCGCTGTACAGAGACTATTATTACCAGTTATTATATAGCGCACTTATATTCCGCAGCGCTGTACAGAGACTATTATTACCAGTTATTATATAGCGCACACATATTCCACAACGCTGTACAGAGACTATTATTACCAGTTATTATATAGCGCACACATATTCCACAGCACTGTACAGAGAATATTATTACCAGTTATTATATAGCGCACACATATTCCTCAGCACTGTACAGAGATTATAATTACCAGTTATAACATAGTGCACACATATTCCGCAGCGCTGTACAGAGACTATTATTACCAGTTATTATATAGCTCACACATATTCCGCAGCGCTGTACAGAGAATATTATTACCAGTTTTTATATAGCACACACATATTCCGCAGGGCTGTACAGAGATTATTATTACAAGTTATTATATAGCGCACACATATTCCGCAGCGCTGTACAGAGAATAGTATTACCAGTTATTATATAGCGCACACATATTCCGCAGCGCTGTACAGAGACTATTATTACCAGTTATTATATAGCGCGCACATATTCCTCAGCGCTGTACAGAGACTATTACCAGTTATTATATAGCGCACACATATTCCACAGCGCTGTACAGAGAATATCATTACCAGTTATTATATAGCGCACACATATTCCGCAGAGCTGTACAGAGACTATTATTACCAGTTATTATATAGCGCACACATATTCCACAGCGCTGTACAGAGACTATTATTACCAGTTATTATATAGCGCACACATATTCCACAGCGCTGTACAGAGACTATTATTACCAGTTATTATATAGCGCACACATATACCGTAGCGCTGGCAAGGGGGGAGCGGGACTATTACCAGAAAGTGGGAGACTTGCCCACCGTCCGGGGGGCCAGGAGGCAGACCCGATTTTTTGGAGGCTCCCGACCATTCCGGGAGGGTAGGCAAGCCTGAGTTATAGTCACAACACTATGGGGGTAGAGAGAGTTCCTGTAAATTTGGGAGGGTCATGGCCTAGTTTAGATCTAAATCCCCCCCCCCCCTTGTTATGGTTTTGGGTGTGAACCCACAGCCGGACCGCTGTTTCGAATGGCCACGGCGAAACCTACACTGACTCTATTAAACTCCTTGGACGGATGAAATCTGCTGGGAGCCAGGCTTCACCTTTAGGCTTCGCGTTTGAAGGAGCGAGTTAGGCCCGCTCCAACCAGGTATTGAGAGGTGACAAGATATCAGTAATCATCAGAGGCCGTATCCAGAGGGAATCTAACTAAAAGGCCCTACCTGGGACAAACACCCGGGCAAACGGCACCAGGCCGAGGACGGGGAGTGCGGCATAGTCACAGAAACCAGGGATGGATGGACCGGGGTGCCTCCAACAAAACAAACACCGACCAAGGTAGGGAGCAAACAGTAATAATCGGTACCCCAAACCAAGAACAAATAATAAGGCGAGTCTGTTCACACTAGAGAGAACTGAACCAAAGTACCTCTGAAAACAGGGAACAACAAAGGAATATGGCAGCTTGACAGAACTTTATTAATGGACAAAGAACAGAACCAGGCTCAACTGGACCTGTAACAGGCACAGCAGGACCACGGGACACCCAGCAGCTCAGGACATAGCTGCCTATCCTCCTGCATTCTGCAGGAGACTCCCTGATATAACAGCAATCTCCCTCTCTCCCTCATTAGTCTAGCAATCTCCCTCATGTCACCTAGCCCACATTACACTGTTACACCATAGGTATCTCCCCTCCTGCATTCTGCATTAACAAATACCAGTGTTTGTTAAATGGGTAAAGCACCCTGGAGCTTTCCCACTGCAGCTCTACCCGCAAAAAATGGCAATTTACCATTTAAGAACTGCAGTGGGAAAGGGGTATAACTGAGCAATACTGACAGGTGACCAGCTGGAAACAGGAAATTGCTGCTACCTACAAAAGGAACAGGAAGCTATCACCGACACAGGGCAGTGCTGATAGGGTTACCACCTAGTCCCTTTAATTCCGGACACATGTTAATTACACAGGTTCTGTGGCAGTTTAAAATCAGGTGAAGTGGAGTCTTGAAGTCAGCAAGCCACAGAACCTGTATAATTAATATGTGTCCGGAATTAAAGGGACTAGGTGGTAACCCTAAGTGCTGAGGACAATGCCTTAACAATGGCTCAAGTGATAATCCACCTGGGAAAGATCCAGACAGCTGCACCTGATCTGGGATAACGAGGTCATTACCTCCCAGGCTTGTGCATACATCAGCTCACAGAATATTGAGCTGCAATGGCAGAGACTCACCACCGGAGGCCACCAGAGAGTCCAATACCAGGAGAAAAACCACAGAACTGACATGACAGAAATGAGCCATAATAATGGCTCATGACCCCCCTGTATTGTAGCATGGTTTGTCCATGCGGATAGGTCCTAGTACACAGGGCAGCAGCAGACTGACGGCAATTTATAGTATGATGCTGTTTGGGGGCAAGGAAGGGATGGTGCATGTTGCTGCCAGTTAGGGAGGGGGAGGGAAGAAGCCAGGAAACTCCGTCATTGCTCAGAGAGTTCCGGGACTCTGCGCACATCTCCATGGTTGCCGCAAGCTGTCCGATGGTGCCGGGGACTGCTGGCTAATCACCACAGATGTCTTTATACACTAGGGAGGTAATTCTGATCTGCACGCTCCACCTGCATGTGGGGACATTCGCTGTGCGGGGGGGGGGGGGGGGGGGTAGGGGGGTGACGGACATTCCGGCGGGTGGCGTTTGGTTGGTTCACAGAGCTGCGAAATCCAAAGCTTTGCGAATCAACCACAATGAGGGCCTAAGCCTCATGTGCATGAGCGGCACCGTGCCAGGCACGACACACAGTTACTGTATATTATTTTGCAGTTTAGGAGCCTGTCCCTGTGATGCCCCGAGCTGGAAACCGGGGGGATAAGGGGGGGTGTGTGTCTGCGCATGCGCGGTTATGCGCTGACCCCCCAGCGACCCCGCTGGCCGCACTGCCGCTCGGGCAGTGCGATGTTTAGCCATAGGGTACAATGGGCTATCGCCATATCAGAATGGCGATAGCCCAGGGGTGCGATGCCGGGCTGCCTGATGTTGATACATAGGGCAACTTCACATCACCCATAGAAACCTATAGAAACCTATAGAAACCTATGGGGGATGCGGCCGGCGGCGCTGCAGGGAGGATCGTAGCAGGGATCGGAGATTCCCCTTAATACATTTCAGTGCTACTAAATATTTGCAGTTAACCCCCGACGGATGTTTTCAGGGATTTAGCCTCAAATATTGCTTGATAAATGGGCCCCTTAGTGGTATACGCTGGGTCATAAGGTCATAGGGTCATAGGGTCGACAAGAGCAAGGTTAACATGCGTTAGTTTGACCACTGAAGGTCAACATGCAACAATGTTGACATGCCTGAAGGTTGACACTGGGTTAGGTCGACACAAGCAATATGTCGACATGGGCAAGGTTGACAGTCAAAAGGTCGACATGGTTTTTTCACCTTTTTACTCAAATGTCAACACAGTCGATATGGACACTAGAAAAAGTGTACCCCGTCCCCTTGCATTGATTCTCAGCCCTCGGCATTCTCTGGGCACGGTAGCTCTCTACACTCTGCACAGTATTCTATTCTCCCACCGCGCCCTAGTGGATGGTAGGGCATGAAATACCCCCTGTCGGCACGTGTCGGCTTAAATAAAGAGTGGAAAACCCCATGATGACCTTTTTACTGTCAACCGAGCCCATGTCATCCTAATGAGCCCGTCGACCTTCATACAAGGTACATTGGGATTGGCTATAGCTCACGGGACACAATTTTTGGTCATCATTTGTTTCCCTGATTTATTATGTTACATCGTTCTTATCAATGGCTCCTTGTCACAAACGTTCCATGCGGAGGACGGGACAAGTGGATGTGATCTGTAAAACACGTCCCGGATTCTGGGAAATGCTGACTGATAATTATCTCCACTGAAGGAATTGTCTAATTACCGCATCGATCCTGCCGCGCACCTTTCATAGTTTGTGGTAAGCTTTGTGTCTCTGCTCGGTGTGATTGGCGCAGGTCACCAACGTCACTCATATTTTCGGTTATTTATATTCTGCAGAAGCAGCGGAACAGTCTTCCAGCCTTATAGGCTTTGATAAAATGGAATTTGATTGTATGTTAATTGTGCATTTTTGTTGCATCAATGGAAAAACATTTCTTGTAGGATCATCAAGGACACATAACTATTCCTGTCGGAAACATATGGCGACCTCAACAACCTGTACCTCAGTATATGGAAAAACCAACATTACCTAACTAATCTACAAATGTATGTTAATAAGTAGTTAGGGGACTCTTAATTTAACTCCTTATCTGATTGTCGCCGAGTCAGAAATGTATATAACATGTAACCTAAAATCCTAATACGCACCACCATTTATGTCAGCTTCTGTTGGCTGGGTGGTCGTTTGCCTGTATCCTACGAGAAATAAACACGTCACAGACTTTGCAAAAGAATCCTGTTCATCTCAATTCTTCAGTTGGTGACCTCCGACGTCCGCATCCTTCTCCATACCTGGCTTTCCATACCTGACTTCCAACAAAATAAGGTAAGCAAAATATCTTCATATATTTTTGCTGATTTAAAGTTGAAGTCATGGTAAGGAAGGTTTGGTGTATGGGCGGCATGTGAAGCACGTCTAGATATATATATATATAGATACATATATACAAATATGGACAGTGATTCATGTGACGTGGGTTATTTTTCCTAAACATTAAGCCTATTACTGTTATTGACAATATATAAGTATAGCCTGGTAATAAGGAATAGATAAATTTAATCACAGTGTATGACGAAAGGTCAATTGTCACTGTGGTTCACGTTAAATATTAGGGCTCTTGTGTCGTAAAATATTTTAACGATTCTATGGGTTTTTTGGAACACTAAAATTAAGTTTAGACAGTTCATAAAACCATAGATAAGTATATATCACAGTGCGTGACATTGTGAGTTAAGCGTTAGTATTAGGACTCTTGTGTTTTAAAAGAGACTAACGTTTTATAAGGTTTACATTGAACACTAAGAGTGAGTTCACAAAACCTATGAAGCTTTACTCCACGGTTCATAACAAATCTGAGTAAGAGACGTCTTGCTCAGATATTGAACGGGATTGTTCTGAAATACGGTAATTCAGAAATTATTTATTACCTGATAAACATTACAGCCTATTCTAAAATATTGCAGTAACAAATGGGAAACAGTAATAATAACAAAGAGGCAGATCCAATACAAAAATGCAATTTAGATAAACCCACTACAAAACGCATTAAAGCTAAAATTAAAAAATTGGGCATTAAAATAGCTGATTTAAAGGAAAATAGTCCTCTTGTATTAATGATACAAAAAGGTGGCCCCATGATGATCGATTATTTGGATAACTGGTGTACCATCACCAGGATCAGGCATCCTACAAACCCTCATATGTGGTGGCCCCCGCACGGATCTTTTGATCCTGAAAAAATAGCTAGTTTACGTGCAGTACTACTAACGGAAGGACATTGGCTTGAAGCAGAATGTCTTGCTGCATGGCAAACAATAGCTGAGCAAAATACTGACCTAACATTAGTTACTCCCCCACCATATAATGTAATGAATTCAAAAGTAGTGGAGTGTTTGGAGGACGAAGATGACGATTTTCTCACTTCTCCTTACAAACAGCTGACACAACAAATCCAAGCATTACAAAATGTAGCTCCAAGTGCTCCAAGCGTAACTACCTCTCCGCCAAGTACACTTCAAAGCACAGTGAGTGGGCCCACAAATAGAACTCCACAGAGACTCCCTTGGACCGTAGAGAGGGTATCTGATACCAAGCTAAAAATATTTAAGGAACAGCAGGATATTGGAAACAGACTTAGAGAGTTAAATACTCAAAAAACTAAATTAGATGCACTACAGGTTTCCACAAATATGATGCCTCTCAGGGAAGTTGCACTTCCTGGAGACGTCAATGCTGCAAACGAGTATGTTCCAAATTTAGCACAAGTATATACTGCATGGAAGCCCGCAGAAATTAGGGGAATGGTGTCAGAAATGCCTGACATGCAATTATGTCCTCGTAAGTGGCTCACTAAATTGGAATGGTTACAAAAATCTCAAAAAGCCACTTATGATGATATTTGGATTTTAATTGAGTGCGCAATTCCTGAGAAATACTTGGACGGTTGGAAGGCGGAAACGTTGAAAGAAAAGTTTTCAGAATTAGGATATCATGACACGACAAATGGTCAAGATGTCTATAAAAAAGACTTAGTAGCCTTAAGAAAAACGCTACATTCTTGGGTGTTAAAAACAATAGACAAAGGTCAAAGTTTACGCAAATTGGTAGAAATAAGACAAACAAAAGATGAGGATGTAAAAGATTACTGGGTAAATTTTAAAGACGGCATCCAGAAATACACTGACTGGTTTCATGATAATGAGCAGGACTTAAATAGAACAGATCTGGTCACAACCTTTGTAGATGGTTTGCATGAAGAAATCAGAGAAGAAATTATCCTAAGAACGCCAGAATGGCGTCTTAAGTCAGCACCTGAACTCGTAGAAATAGGACAGAGAGCTTATGAAGTGCTAGTTAAACGGAAGGAACAGATTGCTAAAAAGGAAAAAGTTAAGCTTATGACACTTACGAATGTAAGACAAGAGCCACAGGGAAATACTAGCTCCAACACTGTTCCAGTATCAACCATACAGGTATCTCCCCTAGGAGTACCAGCCAGTACACCACCTTATCCTCCCACAGGTGTTATTTACATAGCATCACCCCAAGTCTATTCTGGACCTAAAGGTAGAGGTCAAGGCAAAGGTTACTTTCAAAAACCTAGAGTACAGCCAAATCACCAGAGATTCATTCCAGCTGTCCCTTACCAGGTCCAAGTAAGAGGAAACGGATGTTTCCATTGTGGACAATCCGGACATATGGCCAGAGCATGTCCAAACAATACTAAATAGGAAATTGTGGAGTGTGGGGAACAGAACACTGAATGCAGACCTGATCTTGAATTGTTGTCTATTTGTATTGATAACAAAAGTGACCCTTATGTTTCCATAAGTATCAATGGAACTGAAATTCCCTGCCTTGTCGATACTGGCGCTACTAGATCCCTGCTGAACATATCCTTAGAGAAACTTCCCACCTCAGGTGATGTGATCTCTATGGTTGGGGTAAGTAATTCTATTATGTCTGCCCCTGTCACGGAGGAAATACCGGTGTCAATAGGCAACACACGTGTACTGCATTCTTTTGTTCTCTCACCACACTCCCCTTGTAGCCTTTTAGGCCGTGACTTACTTTGTAAACTCGGAGCAACAATTACACTTAGCCCCACTGGGGTAGTGGTAGATATACCAGACACACATTTACAAACAGGCCTAGACCTCTTGTACATGCCACTTTTAGAAAGTGAAAATCGAAGTACTGAGAAACTGCCATTGCATTTAATAAATCCAGATGTATGGGTTACTGACGGAAGTACACAAGGACTGATGCAGGTACCACCTGTACGGATTAAAAGGGATTTGTCTGTCCCTGTTCCACGGTTACCACAATATCCTCTGTCGCCACAGGCAACCGAGGGTATTAGACCAGTCATAGCACAATTGTGCGCTGAAGGCACTTTGGTTCTGTGTCAAAGTGAAGCGAATTCACCGCTTTTTCCGATAATTAAACCGCTCAAACCAGGTGAATTAACTCCTTCATGGAGGATCATTGTTGATCTAAGAGCAATTAACAGGACCATAATACCTTCTGCACCGATTGTTCCTAATCCTGCCACAATCTTGTCCAGTGTTCCGCCTGCTGCAGAGGTATACACGGTCATCGATTTGGCATCAGCATTTTACTCAGTACCCATACACCCAGATGATCAATGGTTGTTTGCTTTTACCTATGAAGGAAAGCAATACACCTGGACAAGATTACCTATGGGAATGTCAGATTCACCATCTTGCTTTTCACAAGCCCTCAAACAGAAATTAGATGAATGGGTAGCTCCCAAGGGCTCCGTGCTCATCCAATATGTGGACGATCTGTTATTGTGTGGCACTGACTATGAGACGCTTGAAACTGATTCTGTGTCTTTGCTAAATCACTTAGCTACAATAGGCCAGAAAGTCGAAAAAAAGAAATTACAATGGTGTAAATCACATGTGGACTATCTGGGACATTGTCTCAGTAAGGGAACCAGACACATCACAGACAAAAGACGGTTAGTGATACAACAGCAAATTTTTCCAAAAACACTTAGACAGCTCAGAGCCTTTCTTGGTCTGGTTGGCTATTGCAGACAGTGGATTCCAGGATACTCACATGCCATACAACCATTACAGGACTTAGTTAAAGGACATGACAGTACAAAGTACACTTTTACCAAACAAGACTTGACATCTGCCTGTTTTGAGGCTTTTTCTAAAGTTAAGCAAGCCCTCATTAGTGCACCTGCACTAGGGCTACCTGATTACACAAAACCATTTCAACTTTTTTGTGCGGAACAGGACTCACATGCTTGTGGAGTATTGACTCAGAAACATACAGAGATACACCGACCAGTTGGATATTTCAGTTTTCCACTGGATCCTGTTGCTCAAGCGCTTCCAGGATGCTTAAAGTCGGTGGCTGCTGCAGCTTTGTTGGTAACAAAAACTCAAGACATTGTTCTTGGTTCTCCGCTCACACTGCTGTGCCCCCACTCACTTGAGGCTCTCCTTAACAGTGCTTACACAAGACATTTTTCCTCGCAACGATTAACTCAATACCACATCACCTTACTCTCCGCACCTAATCTTACTATCAAACGATGTGTTACGCTAAATCCAGCTACGTTTATACCAACAGATTCTATACAAGAACCTGACATACCACATGATTGCCAACAACATCTTGACCAGCTGACTACTCCTCGATCAGATCTCACGGATACACCTATTCCTGATCTGCCCACAGATGCACAATTTTTTGTAGACGGCTCTGCTTTTAAGAGATCTGATGGCATAGTTTTAGCTGGGTGCGCTGTAGTCAATGGCAATGGTATTGTTTTACATGCTTCTGTTTTACCTGATTCAAAATCTGCGCAAGCTGCGGAACTCACTGCCCTTGCTATTGCTTTGGAAATGGCTGAAGATTGTGAAGTTAACATCTATAGCGATTCTGCATACGCTGTAGGTGTAATTCACAATTTTGCTGCCCTTTGGAAAGAACGTGGTTTCCTCACCTCCTCAGGTACACAAATTCAACACAAACACCTTATTGTTAGGCTGTTAGATGCTGTTTTGTTACCGTCTAAGATTGCTGTGGTAAAATGCAAAGCACACACTTCCTCACTAGATCCCATCTCTATTGGTAATGCATTTGCTGATGAAACTGCTAAAGCAGTCATAAACTCATATGAGTTGGCTTCGGCCTACCCAATTCTCAAATCACCAGTTCCATCTGTACCACTTGACCTCTCACTCCTCATTGCTCTACAGGCTCAGGATCCATCCTGTTCAAACTGGCTCAAACATGGTGCAGTATCAGATCCTGCTGGTCTTTGGTCTATGGGCCATAAACTGGTTGCACCTAAATCACTTTTTCCCTCTCTTTTTTCTTTGCTCCATGGGCCTTGCCATGTTTCAACTGGAGGGATGTGTAGAGCTTTAAAACTCAAATGGTGGGCCCCAGGTTTTCAGGATTATGCCACAAACAGAGTAAAACATTGTCTTATTTGTCAAGAGCACAATGCAGGCAAAGCACAAAAGGCGCCTCAAAAGCATTTGCCACAAACATCAGCACCTTTTGAAATTGTACAAATTGATTTTAGTGATATGCCACCATGTCAAAAGTATAGGTACTTGTTGGTTCTGGTGGATCAATTTTCAAATTGGGTAGAAGCTTTTCCTACAAGTAAAAATGATGCTCCAACTGTAGTTAAATGTTTGACTAAGGAAGTAATCCCAAGATTTGGAGTTATGCAAATTCTTTCCTCAGATAGAGGTACACATTTTGAAAACCACTTAGTGGAAAAGGTTTCAGATATGTTGGGTATAAAACAACAATTACACACCGCATACAGGCCTGAATCGAGTGGGCTTGTCGAGAGAACGAATCAAACGATTAAACGATATTTAGCAAAAATGACAGCATCAGGATATGGCACTTGGGTAGATTGCCTCCCTGCTGTTTTAACTACTATGAGAACTACTCCATTAGCTAAACATGGCTTATCTCCGTTTGAGATTTTGTTTGGAAGGCCCCCATGCCAGACTAAACCAAATCCTTTGTGTGACACGTTACATCATGGTCAAAATCAATTACTTGAAATTGTTAAAGAATTATCAAAGGTTTTCTCTACTATTTCAGAGCGAGTCAAGAGAGCGCAACCCGATCCAGAGTCTGTATTGGGGACTCACAATCTTTGCCCTGGAGATTACGTACTACTCAGAAACCATACTCCCAGAACAGCTTTGAGTCCACGCTGGAAAGGACCATATCAAGTTCTTTTAATTACTCCAACTGCCGTGAAGGTAGAGGGGAAAAGGAGCTGGGTGCACGCCTCTCACTGTAAGAAGGTTGTAAGTAGGCCAGATCGTAATCCTATTGTGCCTCCGGGGTCTGCAGCAAGAGATCCAAATTTAGGAGGACCCACTCATAACAGAGTGAACACAGCAGCACCGTACACTCCACCCCTAACTAGGTCCAAAGCAAGGACTCAGCTGACCAATGTATTACAGTGCTCTCCTTGGCCCTAGGCCAGACCTCAGATTGTGGGCGCTAATTATAGGCTCTGGGTGCTTGACAACGCTCATTTTTTATTTTTTTGATATAATAATACAACGGCAAGCAGGTAACGATTTTGACAATGGCACACAAACACGATTTAAAAGAATGTATTCAACATTGCTTGATAATGAGGATAATTCCTTAATCCTCACACATAGTCTAGTAGCACAATATGCTAATGCTTCAAACTGCTGGGTTTGTACACCTCCACCAGTTTCAGCAAAAAGTATGGTATGGCTGGCACTTCCACTAAATCTGACACAAATTAGGAGTTTGCCATGTCCACAAGGTACGATAGAAGATTATAAGAACAGAAGCCCTCGTTTTCTTGTGTCTGGAATATTGGGTACTCCTACAGACTGTATAAACAAAACCCTTACATATAAACAAACATTGCCGTATAACTATGTTATCTCAGAAGAAAACAAAAAGCTTCATGTAAATGATACAGTGATAAGGCAAGTAGGAGATGTGAAATGTGAAAAGTATTACAATGACCCGCATTGGGATCAGAATCAGAATTTTGATGACGATGATACTTACCCTCGAAAGCTTACAGGAGGAACTATAGTAAATAGCTGTGACAAAGAAACTTACACCTGCAACACTTCACTGCATTCAGATCTGTTAACATTATTTCATGAATGTGCCAATAATAGTGAGTGTGGGTGTGCTATTGATCCTGTAAGAAGTATTTTTAAATACTTATGGGGAGATTCACCGATAACCCTACCCCCAGATGTATATTTTATTTGTGGTAATAGAGCATATAGATGGTTACCCTTTAAAGCAAATGGTACATGTTTCATTGGTAAATTGGTTCCAGATATTAGCATACATGCTGATAATACAATATTCCCTAATCATACTGTGCAGCCCCACCAAATAGGAAAAAGAGATACAAGCAGCTTACAGAAAGCTAAGGATTTAATTTATCAAGATCCTATGCAAAGGTTTGGTTGGTTGCTGACATTAACGGGACAACAAGTTATTAACTATAATTTTATTGCCAATCTATCTCAACTTATTGACAATATTACTGAAATCTATGATGAAACATTTCGGTTTATTGGAGAAGAATTAAAAACTATAAAGACGGAAGTTATTCAACATAGATTAGTTATTGATTACATGGCAGCAAAATTGGGTGGATATTGTGTTGTATTACAAACTGAATATGGTATGAAATGTTGCACACATTTGAATGATTCATACGACCCACATGATATAATAGAACATCACATGGAAAGAGTTGAGCAATTGAAAAAACAATTCATAGCGAATAACAACAATCCAACATTCGGAGGTGAAGGAATATTCTCCCTTCCTGAAGGATTACGTTGGCTAAATCCTGCTAACTGGTTTTCAGGAATTGGAGGATGGATCTCAGGTATATTACATACTGTGTTATATTTTTTGCTAATAGGTATTGGGATATATATGCTTATAATGTGCATCCCTCAAGTGTTAAAATGCTTTTGTTTGTGTGGAAAGAAAATAAATGCAACAGTCACTAATGCGTTCTCTTCTAAGACTGCAGATATCCGTATGATGCCAGTAACTAGTCCACTGCTTACTGAATCGTATACAGCGTTTATTCAAAGACAAAATGGACTCAGAAATGATTTCTAATTGCTGCAAAAAGTGGGGACTGATAAAATGGAATTTGATTGTATGTTAATTGTGCATTTTTGTTGCATCAATGGAAAAACATTTCTTGTAGGATCATCAAGGACACATAACTATTCCTGTCGGAAACATATGGCGACCTCAACAACCTGTACCTCAGTATATGGAAAAACCAACATTACCTAACTAATCTACAAATGTATGTTAATAAGTAGTTAGGGGACTCTTAATTTAACTCCTTATCTGATTGTCGCCGAGTCAGAAATGTATATAACATGTAACCTAAAATCCTAATACGCACCACCATTTATGTCAGCTTCTGTTGGCTGGGTGGTCGTTTGCCTGTATCCTACGAGAAATAAACACGTCACAGACTTTGCAAAAGAATCCTGTTCATCTCAATTCTTCAGCTTTATCAGCACTGCCATCCCTCCCCCCTCTTGCAGCTGCTGTGCCGCTGATGTCTCCTGACGGAATATGGGCAATGCCATCGATATTTATCTATACAGCGCCAGCCGTCACGCTTTACAGTTGTGGACAGGTGTGTGTATTACCTGCTTGATTAAGTTCAGTGCAGTCTGGGGCAGCTGAAAGCATGTGATCAATCAAGCAGAGCAGCTGTGAAGAGCTGCATTTTAAAGTAGGCGTGTCCTTTGTCAGTCTGGAAAGGCGAGGAGGAGTCTAAGGTATAAAAAGACTGTCAGGGGTGGGTTGCATTTATGTTGATGACCGATGCCAGGAACGCGGTCTGTTATTGACAGGGCCACGAACATTTTACTGTGTAATGAGTGAGATGGAATAAGTAGGGTGTCTCAAAACCTGCAAAATTCTCATTGACAGTAATGTTGCGCTGTCCGTGGGCACCTGAACTCAGCAACACTTAAATTGTTTTATCGAGAGCACCTAGTGGCTGCCGGCGTGAAAACTACTGAATTCCCCCTATAGAGGCGAGGAGCAGTGTCAGCTTTTTATTGCATAGGTTTGTCGAACAAGCTACCTAATAAGCCATGGCACTTCATATGAAGCTAGAATATCCAGTATAATCCACAATCACGCTTACAATGCAAAACGCACACAATGCAAATACTGTTCACGTGTCGTATTTACATATAAATCCCAAATGTCACTTCTTCCGTATTCGTACACCGAGATGAAATTCGCTGCAACTCTCTGCGTGAACTAATAATATCTGCTCCCCCGTAATCATGATTTATTTCCCGGAGAAAATGTCGCCTTCCCCATAGGCCCTCCTGGAACCCTTGCACTGTTCAGGCTTCTTATTAGAGGAATTTTCCATAATCTCCAAATAAAAATCATGTCACCATATTCCCGGCCCGGCTGAGACGCAGCCAAACTCACTTTTAATTAAAACAATATATTGCACGTAGCCACTGTAAGGCTGAGATGCTGAGAGGCTCTCTGCAGTTTGGGTGCTGTTACCCGCGGCAACAGAGGGGTCATGTCTGTGTTACTGTTACCCGCTGCACAGAAGGGTCATGTCTGTGTTACTGTTACCCGCGGCAACAGAGGGGTCATGTCTGTGTTACTGTTACCCGCTGCACAGAAGGGTCATGTCTGTGTTACTGTTACCCGCTGCACAGAATGGTCATGTCTGTGTTACTGTTACCCGCTGCAACAGAGGGGTCATGTCTGTGTTACTGTTACCCGCTGCGGCAGAGGGGTCATGTCTGTGTTACTGTTACCCGCTGCAGCAGAGGGGTCATGTCTGTGTTACTGTTACCCGCTGCGGCGAAGGGGTCATGTCTGTGTTACTGTTACCCGCTGCGGCAGAGGGGTCATGTCTGTGTTACTGTTACCCGCTGCGGCAGAGGGGTCATGTCTGTGTTAATGTTACCCGCTGCACAGAGGGGTCATGTCTGTGTTACTGTTACCCGCTGCGGCAGAGGGGTCATGTCTGTGTTACTGTTACCCGCTGCGGCGAAGGGGTCATGTCTGTGTTACTGTTACCTGCTGCGGCAGAGGGGTCATGTCTGTGTTACTGTTACCCGCTGCAGCAGAGGGGTCATGTCTGTGTTAATGTTACCCGCTGCACAGAGGGGTCATGTCTGTGTTACTGTTACCCGCTGCGGCAGAGGGGTCATGTCTGTGTTACTGTTACCCGCTGCAACGGAGGGGTCATGTCTGTGTTACTGTTACCCGCTGCGGCAGAGGGGTCATGTCTGTGTTACTGTTACCCGCTGCGGCGGAGGGGTCATGTCTGTGTTACTGTTACCCGCTGCAACGGAGGGGTCATGTCTGTGTTACTGTTACCCGCTGCAACGGAGGGGTCATGTCTGTGTTACTGTTACCTGCTGCAACAGAGGGGTCATGTCTGTGTTACTGTTACCCGCTGCAACAGGGGGGTCATGTCTGTGTTTCTGTTACCTGCTGCAGCAGAGGGGTCATGTCTGTGTTACTGTTACCCGCTGCAAAAGAGGGGTCATGCCTGTGTTACTGCATAGTTGCCTACCCTCCTGCATTCTGCAGGAGACTCCCTGAATTAGTAGTAATCTCCCTCTCTCCCTCATTAGTCTAGGAATCTCCCTCATTTCACCTAGCCCACATTACACTGTTACATTTTTGGGGAAAAAAAGGAATGAGAGATAGATACATTTACATTGAATCATCAGCACCATTTCCCAGCACTTTACCAAGTATATTAGACTGCTTTGGGGCTCTTCTACATTTGGATATAAGTCATTTAAATTACACACCCATGCTTCTAGGTGCTACGTTCACAATTTTTTTCCCACAATTTCTTCATATATGGAAGTAGCCACGCCCTTTGGGTGGAGCATGACACGTCCCTTTAATGGGGCGCTGTGCAAAATTCTGCTACCAACCATAATCTCCCTGAAACTACTTTTCAGAAGTAGGCAAGCATGTGTTACTGTTACCCGCTGCGGCAGAGGGGTCATGTCTGTGTTACTGTTACCCGCTGCGGCAGAGGGGTCATGTCTGTGTTACTGTTACCCGCTGCGGCGGAGGGGTCATGTCTGTGTTACTGTTACCCGCTGCGGCAGAGGGGTCATGTCTGTGTTACTGTTACCCGCTGCGACAGAGGGGTCATGTCTGTGTTACTGTTACCCGCTGCGGCGGAAGGGTCATGTCTGTGTTACTGTTACCCGCTGCGGCGGAGGGGTCATGTCTGTGTTTCTGTTACCCGCTGCGGCGGAGGGGTCATGTCTGTTTTACTGTTACCCGCTGTGGCGGAGGGGTCATGTCTGTGTTACTGTTACCCGCTGCGGCGGAGGGGTCATGTCTGTGTTACTGTTACCCACT
This sequence comes from Crinia signifera, assembly GCF_055691185.1. Lineage (NCBI taxonomy): Eukaryota > Metazoa > Chordata > Amphibia > Anura > Myobatrachidae > Crinia > Crinia signifera. The sequence continues at coordinate 176,268,558 of NC_139224.1, read as the reverse complement.
GCGACAGAGGGGTCATGTCTGTGTTACTGCTACCCGCTGCGGCAGAGGGGTCATGTCTGTGTTACTGTTACCCGCTGCGGCGGAGGGGTCATGTCTGTGTTACTGTTACCCGCTGCGGTGGAGGGGTCATGTCTGTGTTACTGTTACCCGCTGCGGCAGAGGGGTCATGTCTGTGTTACGGTTACCCGCTGCGGCAGAGGGGTCATGTCTGTGTTACTGTTACCCGCTGCAACAGAGGGGTCATGTCTGTGTTATTGTTACCCGCTGCGGCAGAGGGGTCATGTCTGTGTTACTGTTACCCGCTGCGGCAGAGGGGTCATGTCTGTGTTACTGTTACCCGCTCCCCTGCCCGCCCACCTCGCCCGCTCCCTGCTGTGCCCAGTTGGAGTCTGCCGCTCTTTTCAATTCAAGTCTCCCGCTGGTCAATCAGAAGCATCATTGGCTGGACAGGCTCAGCCGGGAACAGCGGGGAGTAGGCCAGATGGGTGGGCAGGGGGTGTGGGCTGCAGTCCCTCCTTGGCAATGAGCGCAGGTGCACTGTAGCTCTGGCAGTGCATGGGGACCAGTGCAGGTGCATTGTAGCACTGGCAGTGCATGGGAACCAGTTCAGGTGCATTGTAGCTCTGCCAGTGCACTAGATCTCTGGCAGTGCATGGGGACCAGCGCAGGTGCATTGTAGCTCTGGCAATGCATGGGGACCAGCGCAGGTGCGTTGTAGCTCTGGCAGTGCATGGGGATAAGCGCAGGTGCATTGTAGCTCTGCCAGTGTATGGGGGCCAGCGCAGGTACATTGTATCTCTGGCGGTGCATGGGGGCCAGCGCAGGTACATTGTAGCTCTGGCAGTGCATGGGGACCCGCGCAGGTACATTGTAGCTCTGGCAGTGCATGGGGGCCAGCGCAGGTGCATTGTAGCTCTGGCAGTGCAGGGGGGCCAGCACAGATGCACTGTAGCTCTGGCAGTGCATGGGGACCAGCGCATGTACATTGTAGCTCTGGCAGTGCATTGGGACCCACGCAGGTGCAGCTCTGGCATTGCATGGGGACCAGCGCAGGTGCATTGTAGCTCTGGCAGTGCATGGGGGCCGGCGCAGGAACATTGTAGCTCTGGCAGTGCATGGGGACAAGTGCAGGTGCATTGTAGCTCTGGCAGTGCATGGGGACCAGTGCAGGTGCATTGTAGCTCTGGCAGTGCATGGGGACAAGTGCAGGTGCATTGTAGCTCTGGCAGTGCATGGGGACCATGCAGGTGCACTGTAGCTCTGGCAGTGCATGGGGACCCGCGCTGGTGCACTGTAGCTCTGGCAGTGCATGGGGGCCAGCGCAGGTGCATTGTAGCTCTGGCAGTGCATGAGGACCAGTGCAGGTGCAGTGCAGCTCTGGCAGTGCATGGGGGCCAGCGCAGGTGCATTGTAGCTCTGGCAGTGCATGGGGACCAGTGCAGGTGCATTGTAGCTCTGGCAGTGCATGGGGACCAGCACAGGTGCTGTGCAGCTCTGGCAGTGCATGGGGACCAGCGCAGGTGCAGTGCAGCTCTGGCAGTGCATGGGGACCAGCGCAGGTGCAGTGCAGCACTGGCAGTGCATGGGGACCAGCGCAGGTGCAGTGCAGCTCTGGCAGTGCATGGGGACCAGCGCAGGTGCACCAATGCTCTATTGGATCCACTTGTCCCAGATTATAACCAGCAGTCGGTGTGCCGTGTCAGTCGGTGTCAGTCGGTGTCAGTCGGTGTGCCGTGCCCTGGAGGTATATACAAATCTCTGCTTCCCTGGGTGCTGGCGACTTTGCTTTCACTTAGAACTCTCCGTGTTCGGAACATTTGCATTGTTTGTGCAGGGATCAATCCTTTCCAGACCAGTTTGCCAGCGGGCCACCCTGGGATCTGTGATGTCACGCATGGCGATGTGTGACATAAGAAGCACAAGAACAGACGATTGCTATGTGACATATGAGAAACACATGAATCGGTTCAGCAGAAAGGGACAGACGCTGAATGCACAGAAGCGGCTATTTATACTCACAGATGGAATGCACAGAAGCGATTACTCTCTCTCTCCAAATCGTTTGACCTCAGCTCAAAGTCATGCAGAACGCCTGCTGGGATGAGCGTGGGGTCGGCGTGGAGCGACATAGCCGCGCCGTAGCCAGGCAGAGACTTCACTTCAACAAGTCCCTGCATTATGTCTGAGATTCTCTGCACCTCTCTAATCCCAATCTGATGCTATCTCCAATCCTGCTGCTCCCGTGCAACATACCCAGATAATCAGCGACAGATAGGATTACCCGGCCACTCGCAGGACCGCTTTCTTGTGGCGGGATTGATCCAGGAGAGAAGCCATTACTTTTGCCACTAAAACCCCTGCGTCAGCTGCGTCGACCATGACAGGGTTTCCTCCCGCCGGCTGCGGTTGGGACTGTTGCCGGAGATAGCGGCATCTGCCTGGCTCTCTCTTCATTGAATTATCCTTTACCTTTGATGTCGCTGCTGCTTGGACTCCGTTACCGGTCGCAGTTTCATGAAACCCATATGTGTTGCTGTTTAATGTTACATGAAATACATCCCTATGGAAACATAAATGAGAGGTTTGTATAGAATGTAGAGCAGGGCGTTGACGGGATTTCACAAGTGCGGAATGTTCTGTGCGTCGTCAGGATAGGGTGTCGGCGGGCGCAGGAAATGAGGCCGCTGGGGCAGTGGGGCGGAATTACAGGACAAAGCTCTGGAGGTTCAGAAAACGTTCTCCTGATGGCGGCTCCGTCCGCTAGAAATAGCGCAAAGACTTTAATGAGCCACACGAGGGAACAACGCCATTACACTGATGAAAATACGCAAATATATTATTCACCTCATCATGTGTAGCGGCGGACCTCACCCAACTCACAAATATTATAGGGCCGGATTCACTAAAAGAAACAAGCAAGTCCTTTTGTGTCTGATGCACACCTGCGGCCCGATTCAGACCTGCTCGCTAAGCTATGTATATTTGCAGCCTAGCCGAATGCATGCCCCCCAGCCCGCGCCCGAATTTCACCATTGAATGATTTTTCCTCTGTTCGCTATCAATAGTACGTTTTTGTTTGAACGGCGGAATTGGGGGCGGTCTCTGATGTCAGGTGACGTCATCCGCAGCTATATATGTGATATCTCTCATCTCCTCACTCAGCACAGTATGCATTATTTATAAGATGCCTATGCAATAAATTCCAAATACAGTTTTCCTTCTGGGAATTCATCCTGAAGCATATAAGTATAACATTAGCCAAATCAGTATGGACATCAAATACTGTACTCTAATTAAACAAATGTGTTTAACTACAGATTACTAATATAAATTCTTACCCTAATGCTGGGTACACTCCTACAGATTTGTCTGACCAATCTATCTGGTGGGAACAAAAATCAGGTGATGTAAGGGAGCATACGAGAATCAAACATTTGCTCCCAAACACTGGAAACTGTCACATTAGTTAAAGCCATTTGATTTAACAAATACCAACAATTGTGTTTGACAAATATTCAGCGTTTGGGAGCGAATTGTTAAATGTCCTTTGCTCCCATATATTGCCATATGTTTCTTCCCACAGACAGATTGGACAGATAAATCTGTAGGTGTGTATCCAACTTAAGCCACAACTCACTATCAGCAGCAGCACACTATGGATAAGTTCACGCCAGCACAGATAAGAAGGCCATGTGTGCGATCATGTGCTGATGTCTCTCTCTCTCTTGTCCCACAAGGGGGCTAATGAGAATCGTCAATACTGAGTCCTTACCAGCTCCAGCAAATCACTGTCCTTGCATAGAAACTCCTTAGTGGCAGCCCTGGCAGAATGTAAAGATTCCAGTAGATTTCAAGTACAAGACTGGACAGCAGGAGATTTATGACTGAAATGGGAGCCTCCAGCAGGAGGGGAGGTGACTATGCTCATACCCCAGTATACAGGACAGGTCACACAGCAGCCGGGATCTCACACCACTTACTACACACTTAGGGGATATAGCAACGGAGATCTAAGCACTCGTCCTCATTAGCAATAATAAGTCATCTATATTTAGCCTTTGAGCTGATCACATAAATCTTCCCATTTCCACAGGAAAGGCCTTAAATCTGTCTAAGGTTCGTAAATGGTTAATGCTGACACCCATCAGGGTAATGTGGTGATAAACAGATCGATCCACTGTGTAATAAGAAGAGTTTCCTCCTACAGCAACAACACTGCAATCCTTCCCTGCCTTCTATATTTATTTATCCAGCGGCAGAATCCACGAGGAGGAGTAAGGGCCCTGCACTAAAATGCATCATCTCTAGGAGAATGGGGGGCCATATGCCACAGACTACATTGTAGTCCTGCAAGATGTATCCCCCTAGTGTGCAGGGCCAGATTAACAATGGGCCTGATGGAGCTACAGCTCCAAGCCAACTCTCCAAATAGGCCCATTATGTAGCTGAGGGCCAGGGCTTTCCATTGAGCCCAGCCCCGCATCGCTAGCCCCCCTGGAACCGGAGATACCACCTGGCAAACTGGAACATTTTCACATAGGATAACATGGGAAGCACTAATTCCGACCCCCATCCGGTTCCAACGGCTGCCAGTTCCCCCTCTGGCATCACAGAAGCTCGAGGTTGAACCAAAATCGCTGGGCCTTCAATCTGATACCTGGTCATTGGTTCTAGAGATATTGCGGGTAAACTGATCTTTTTTTCAGTTCTGAAATGTAATTTCATGGCTGTTCATGTTGTTTGAGGACAGATTTCTCTGGAACCAAACGGCCCAGTTTCACGGAACCAAAATCATTCGAAGTCCACATGTAAATGGGTCAGTTGGTTCCGAAGATGTCCCTGCATGATCCTGGGACCATATTCCCGGGTAAGTCCCTGCATTTTCTGGTGTGAAAGGGGTATAATTTTAAATAGCTGGGACCTGCAGTGCTCCGAATACAGCCGGGCAGCCCCCGCTCTCTGCCCGGCTGTCAATGGCTGTTGCTTCTGCCCGGTGGTGGCTGTCCCCCAGTTACCAAGAGCATGTAATCCCACATGGCAATGAGCATGTAATCCCACATGGCAATAAGCATGGAACCCCTGGCCATGAGCATGTAAGTAAGCAGCGCTTATATAGCATAATTTTTAATAGGCACTATGGTGTTTGGCATAATACATAATGGACATTATGGTGTGTGGCTTAACATGTAATGGGCATTTTGGTGTAAATTTTTAATGCGCGCTTTTGGGGCACAATGTCCCTGTTTGTGCAGCATGTTGTGCATTATTGCTCAATCCATTTGGTATAGTGCGTATTTTGGATCAATCCATGTGGCATAGGGCCTTATTCTAGTTCACTCTTTCTGACAAAATCCTTCTTAGATGGACAAAACCATGTGCACTGCAGGGGGGCAGATGTAACATGTGCAGATATAATTAGATTTGGGAGGGGTTTTACTTCAAAGTGAGATCTACAGAGGGGGCAGGCTTCATCCTGGCTGGCGGATCGCCAGAACGTCCCCGCTGGCGATCCGCCAGCAGCCTCGCCATCCATCAGACTGAGACGCGCGTGCGTCTCACGCGTCTCAATCTCCGTCGGCGGGACAATGGAAACCCTGTCCGTCTCCGCCTCAGGGAGACGGACAGGTTTAGGGGGGCAGGTGGCGGGGACCCCGGGTTACCGCCGACAAGCGGGCGGGGACCCGGGGGAGCGGATGGAAGCGACGTCGGAAGGGGACGGGCGCGCCTCTCGTGCGTGCGCGTCCCCTTCTCGCCATCGATATGGCACTGGCGGGGGATGGCGGCTGGCGTCGCCATCGCCATACCCCTGCCAAGATGGGAACTGCCCCTTCTGTATATTGCAGTGTAAAAATAAAGCAGCCAGTATTTACCCTGCACAGAAACAAAATAACTCACCCAAATCTAATTCTCTCTGCAGCTGTTACATCTGCCCCCCTGCAGTGCACATGGTTTTGTCCCTCTAAGAAGGATTTTGTCAGAAAGAGTGAACTAGAATAAGGCCCATAATGTGTAAGAGGCAAGTACAGTATAAGGGGTTACTATTGTGTTGCATGATTTGTATAAGGGGTATATGGTGTGGTAAACTTAGGTGACCACATAAAAGGTGCTGACATATTGTCTACCAAGTTTCAGCTTTCAGTATATTTTTTATGACTGCAGTGCCGCCTCACCCCGCAAGTATCTTAGGACATTGGCATCCTGTGGGTGCACCTTAGGAGGGCACCGCCAATATATCTCCCTGCATTTTTCCTATGCCAGCCCCCTGCCTTGTCCAGGCATAAATAATAAGTTGAAAGTATTTACACAAATAGAGACACACCCATGAGCAGACCAACCAACCAGAACAATGGTCACGCCCCCCACATTATTAGGTGCTGGCCGCAACCCCTATTATTGCGCATAATAGGCCCTTGATAATAGGCCCATTTAGACCTTAATCTGGCACTGCCAGTGTGAATATATTAGGAACACCTGTGCACCTGCTTGTAACTCTAATTAGCTAAGGTGACAACAACTGAATGCATAAAGCAGACATGACCAAACTATGGCCCTCCAGCTATTGTGAAACTACAAGTCCCATCATGCCTTGCCACAGTATTTGCTATTTGCTATGGCAGGGATGTGTAGTTTCACAACAGCTGGAGGGCCGCAGTTTGGCTATGCCTGGCATAAAGCAACAGTCATTGGGGCTGATTCGGCCCTGTCTCCGATGGTGGGGGGAACGGCGAACGTGCATGCGCATTTTATAATATTTTAGTTAGCACTATAAGACGTAAGCGCACCAATGCTGCCACTTACATTTCTTGTATGGCCGGGGGCTGGATCACGCTTGTTTCTATTTGTGAACCTTCGGGTCAGTTATGCTGAGGGACAGCACTTGCTACTATTTGTCCACGTATGTTATGATTGGCAGCCACCAGCACTGGTTTCGCCTGTTAAACTGATCATAAATTGAATTTGTCCTGGACTTACAACCCAGGGCACCCCTGCTAGTCTCCTCGGGCACCCCAGGGCACCCCTGCTAGTCTCCTCGGGCACCCCAGGGAGCCACAGCACTCAGTTTGGGAACCACTGCAATATTGTATTGTGATTGTACAAGCTAAAATCGCTCTCAGATCACAACGCAATCATTGATAAATGGGCCCCTCAGTGCGTCATCCTATTATCCACACAAATTAGGCTGAATTGCAGAACCTCATAAACCACTCTCAATCCATTGGTGGATCCAGGGGAGGGCAATCTATTGATTATTCTGTCTGCTGCAGTCTAGATTTATTGAGCGTTACGCTGGTGATGAGCCTGGGCACTCTGAGACCCCTCAGGCAGTGGTTGCGTGCTGCGCATGCGCATCGTCATTTATAAGCATGTGCAGCCGCTGTGTGCGAGCGCCGATGGCGAATAGCGCAACAATGCGGGTGTGGGGTGCGCCCATGGTAATACCCCGATGACGGGTGCAGGGGGCAGGAATCAGTGGATGTCAGTTGCCTGTCGCTTCCCTCGAGGTGTCTTAGATCTGTGAGCACTTGCAAATATCATTCAATGTTCTGCGACCATCAAATGATTTTAAAACATCCATCGCATGCCTGCGGGGGTTGTGGTGTGCGTGTGTGAGGGGGGGGGGGGGGGGGGGCGGCGGGCGGCGGTGCGGGCAGCGTTCAACCAGAATAAGGTCCTTAATGTGTGCATGGGGAGGTTGGTTGTAAATCACGCTGGCTATTGGTAAATGTGCTCAGATAGCGCTGCTGGAAAGGTGACTGCGTAATAGCATGGGTCGTCAGTATTATATTATATGGGTGAGATGTACTAAGCTTGAAAATGTATAAAATTGAGAGTGATAAACCACCAACCAATCAGCTCCTACCTGCCCTTTTTCAAACCCAGCCTGCAACATGGCAGTTAGGAGCTGACTGGCTGGCGGTTTATCACTTTTTATGCTTATAAATCATGTGTGTAAGCAATGCTGATGCTCACACATGTTATCGGCACGGATATTTGGGGGCATGTCCCTGCCGATAGCTGCGATTAAAGAGAAGCGCCACTGTTCCCACAGCCAGCCTGCATGACCATAGACCCACTCAGGGGTCCGTGTTCCTCACTGCTGTGTTGGGGGCAGGGGCGTAACTACCGAGGGTGCAGCTGCTATGGAGCCTAGAGAGTTCTAGTTACGCCCCTGGTTGGGGGTGTGCATGACTTTAGACTCACTCGGGGGTCCGTGTTCCTCACCGCTGTGTTGGGGGTGTGCATGACTATAGACTCACTCGGGGGTCCGTGTTCCTCACCGCTGTGTTGGTGGTGTGCATGACTTTAGACTCACTCGGGGGTCCGTGTTCCTCACCGCTGTGTTGGGGGTGTGCATGACTATAGACTCACTCGGGGGTCCGTGTTCCTCACCGCTGTGTTGGGGGTGTGCATGACTATAGACTCACTGGGGGGTCCGTGTCCCTCACCGCTGTGTTGGGGGTGTGCATGACTATAGACTCACTCGGGGGTCCGTGTCCCTCACTGCTGTGTTGGGGGTGTGCATGACTATAGACTCACTCGGGGGTCCGTGTTCCTCACCGCTGTGTTGGGGGTGTGCATGACTATAGACTCACTCGGGGGTCCGTGTCCCTCACCGCTGTGTTGGGGGTGTGCATGACTATAGACTCACTCGGGGGTCCGTGTTCCTCACCGCTGTGTTGGGGGTGTGCATGACTATAGACTCACTCGGGGGTCCGTGTTCCTCAACGCTGTGTTGGGGGTGTGCATGACTATAGACTAACTCTGGGGTCTGTGTCCCTCACCGCTGTGTTGGGGGTGTGCATGACTATAGACTCACTCGGGAGTCCGTGTTCCTCACCGCTGTGTTGGGGGTGTGCATGACTATAGACTCACTCGGGGGTCCGTGTTCCTCACCGCTGTGTTGGGGGTGTGCATGACTTTAGACTCACTCGGGGGGTCCGTGTTCCTCACCGCTGTGTTGGGGGTGTGCATGACTATAGACTCACTCGGGGGTCCGTGTTCCTCACCGCTGTGTTGGGGGTGTGCATGACTATAGACTAACTCGGGGGTCCGTGTCCCTCACCGCTGTGTTGGGGGTGTGCATGACTATAGACTCACTCTGGGGTCCGTTTTCCTCACCGCTGTTTTGGGGGTGTGCATGACTATAGACTCACTCGGGGGTCCGTGTTCCTCACCGCTGTGTTGGGGGTGTGCATGACTTTAGATTCACTCGGGGGTCCGTGTTCCTCACCGCTGTGTTGGGGGTGTGCATGAATATAGACTAACTTGGGGGTCCGTGTTCCTCACCGCTGTGTTGGGGGTGTGCATGACTATAGACTCACTCGGGGGTCCGTGTTCCTCACCGCTGTGTTGGTGGTGTGCATGACTTTAGACTCACTCGGGGGTCCGTTTTCCTCACCGCTGTGTTGGGGGTGTGCATGACTATAGACTCACTCGGGGGTCCGTGTTCCTCACCGCTGTGTTGGGGGTGTGCATGACTATAGACTCACTCGGGGGTCCGTGTTCCTCACCGCTGTGTTGGGGGTGTGCATGACTATAGACTCACTCGGGGGTCCGTGTTCCTCACCGCTGTGTTGGGGGTGTGCATGACTATAGACTCACTCGGGGGTCCGTGTTCCTCACCGCTGTGTTGAGGGTGTGCATGACTATAGACTCACTCGGGAGTCCGTGTTCCTCACCGCTGTGTTGGGGGTGTGCATGACTATAGACTCACTCGGGAGTCCGTGTTCCTCACCGCTGTGTTGGGGGTGTGCATGACTATAGACTCACTCGGGAGTCCGTGTTCCTCACCGCTGTGTTGAGGGTGTGCATGACTATAGACTCACTCGGGAGTCCGTGTTCCTCACCGCTGTGTTGGGGGTGTGCATGACTATAGACTCACTCGGGAGTCCGTGTTCCTCACCGCTGTGTTGGGGGTGTGCATGACTATAGACTCACTCGGGAGTCCGTGTTCCTCACCGCTGTGTTGAGGGTGTGCATGACTATAGACTCACTCGGGGGTCCGTGTTCCTCACCGCTGTGTTGAGGGTGTGCATGACTATAGACTCACTCTGGAGTCCGTGTTCCTCACCGCTGTGTTGGGGGTGTGCATGTGTACACAGTTGCTGAGGACCTTGTGATGGCGGGCGTCTCGAAGCATTTCTGCGCACAGCGTCACTTGCTATGATTGGAAATTCTGTAGTCTGATATATTGCGGTTGAATAGACTACCATACATACATAAAATAGACTTTATATGTACACAAAGCAAATTCTCCTGTTCAACCTTCAAAATCTTGTTCCTACACGCTAGCAACATACAACACGTGACTCTGCCGGACCATAGTCAGCCAGTAGGAAACACTCAGAAACCAACTTGTATCCTGAAACATTCATGTGATACATGATGCAGGGTCTACAGGAGTTGGGACCGGAAAAGGGAGGGGTTAAATCCAGAAAGGGGAGAAGTTAATCCAAGAAAGGGGAGGAGTTAATCCCAGAAAGGGGATGAGTTGATGCTGGAAAGTGGAGGGGTGAGGATTAATTGTTAAACTGCCTCCCCTTAAAAGAAAAGTCTAGATTTGCCACTGTCTCGGTCCCCCATGCAGCACCCATTTGCCTAGAGACTTACAGCACCCATGTACTGTATGTCTTAGCCCGGCGCCGCGGCTGGTGCACATGTGGGCACTTATTCCTGTCCTATCGCATCATATGTAACAGTTATTTATTGTTATTATTACGGAAACTTCCGTCCCTAAATTCATTGGGAAGTAACCAAATGACATCTTGATAACTTTCTTATACGAGGGACATTTACATTCCCGTCGCGTCTCCGCGTGGAACCTGTGGCATCGTTTTTGGGACATACTGCAGCTTTATTGTTATATCAGAGCAGAACTGTGCGATATGATGGATCCAGTTCAATCGCTGTATTCAGGGTATTAGATAAGTACATGTAAAACGCGGCGGGGGGCGCCTGTTAATTTCTGATGCGATAAGAAGCACATTTGCTTTTTGTTGTATCTCTCGCTTCCTATATATAACTCTAACACTGGTGCAGAATTCCACATCGTCAGTGGCAACCGGACAGATGTGTCATCGAATCTAATCCTCCTAATCCCTAAAGCTCTTCTATAATGGATATTTTAAAAGACCAGATTGGAAAACATGCTGTCTTTTTATTGAGCCGTTCTGAATGCTGCGGCTTCCTCCGGTATTATTCCCGTGCCAAGTGCGCCCTTCTGGACACGCACTGGATTAATTCCTTGTAAAGCAGATGAATGCACCTAATGAGTTAAACTGTTTACGGTTGTTTTAACTACATAATTCTGGTAGAGGAGCAGATTTCCGGCACTTTTCAGCTGTCTATAGACTATTTTATGGCGGGAATGATTGAGCGTCCTTATAAAGTGGCGGTTTGCTCCCCCTTTCTTAGATTGCATCTTCTTGTGGACTCAGCATGTTTTCTTTTACGCCCATATTACTGACCGACGGTCTCCTTGTTCCCTGGGACGTTGAAGCTTCTATAGCTGCTGGGAGTTTTGCAGTATTAGTCGGAGAACTAGTGAAACCGACTCACGGATTGTCTTGCAATGCAATAGACCAAGGATGCGGTTTCACATGGGGTGGAGGCATTATTATTATTGCCAACAGGAAGTGAAGGCAGCCATTTTTAGCGAGAATGAGGCCTTGTAGCCTTCACGCCTCAGTGATGTCATTATTTACCACTGTGTTTGTGATATCCTGAGTCTATCTCTGATGAAACGCGTTAGTGTGGGCTGGTGACGGTCATGTTCCTGCTCAGCCTTCTCCGGGGGTGTCACACACTCTGGTTTCCTTTATGCGGCGGCGTGGTCGAGCATGTGTGGTGTATTTGGGACGCCGGGGGGGATTGTGTCTGGTAATACTGTGATTTATCCCATGTGGTAGTAGCCAGCCCACAGGTGGCAGGTCGGCTGATACAGATAGCCTGGGCCTAGGCTTGTGTTGGGTCCTGGTGGTGGTACAATGCTCCCTTACACATTATTCAGAAGGAATTGTATTATGATCATGGTAAGGCCTTTCGCCTATGCTTGGCCAAACCCCCTCTGCAGCAGCGGACCTGCGCAATGTCCTGGTGACCCTGTACTCCACACTGGTGGATTATTACGTAATGTTCGCCAACAGACAATAAGCTGACACATGAAGGTCCGCACAGTCTAAGTCGATATTGACAAAAGGTCGACAAAAGCAAAATGTTGACATGTAATTGGTAGACACAGGAAAAGGTCGTCAAACGGTTTTAATGGTGTCTCTCTTGACATGGTCACAGTATTATTGTACCGTGTCCCCTCTCTTAGCTTGCCATTCCCCCTATTAAATTCCCCCTTTATTCCCACGTTGTGAAGTCAGTAAAAAAAAAAAAAATCAGGAAAAATTTGTGTTGACCTTTTCCTGCGTCAACCATAAACCTTTTGCTTGTCCCATACAGGTGGCATATCCCGATCCACACTGCTCGGAGCTCTGTGCTTGTGAATAATAACATGGCTCATTGTGGCGGAGAGATTTCCGTACATTCTGTACAATGAATAACATGTCAATAAATACGGGCAGCTTACAGTCGGGGCACCCTCCATCCTGCCAGGGAAAGAGACACAGTAGCCTGGCATCATGGGGCGGCCTCTGTACTGTTTTACAATCACTGCACACGTTGCCAGCGGTAACCTCTCCTTGTGGCTGGATAGCTGCGATGTAGTGAGTGTAAGCTCCTGTCCCCGGTGTAATTACACAGTAAGCCTGGTTAAATCTGAGTAAATATGCTAAATGAATGAGTTGCGGAGACATGTAACTGGGGCAGCTCGGAGCCGCCTGACACGCCAGTCTTATCGCTTACAGGATTTATACGAGAAACTGGGTGAGTGGCAGAGCCAGGGTGGGGCTGCAGAGGAGATGCCACGCTCTGCCACTGAGATGCCACGCTCTGCCACACACTGAGACACCACGCTCTGCCACTGAGACACCACGCTCTGCCACTGAGACACCATGCTCTGCTAGGTTCTGCCACTGAGACGCCACGCTCTGCCACACACTGACGCTGAGACGCCACGCTCTGCCACTGAGACACCATGCTCTGCTAGGTTCTGCCACTGAGACGCCACACTCTGCCACTGAGACACCATGCTCTGCCACGCTCTGCCACTGAGACCCCACGCTCTGCCACTGAGACACCACGCTCTGCCACACACTGACACTGAGACACCATGCTCTGCCACTGAGATGCCACGCTCTGCCATGCTCTGCCACTGAGACGCCACGCTCTGCCACTGAGACACCATGCTCTGCTATGTTCTGCCACTGAGACGCCACACTCTGCCACTGAGACACCATGCTCTGCTAGGTTCTGCCACTGAGACCCCACGCTCTGCTACACCCTGCCACTGAGACGCCATGCTCTGCTACACCCTGCCACTGAGACGCCATGCTCTGCTACACCCTGCCACTGAGACGCCATGCTTTGCTGTGCTGTGTCACTGAGATGCTACGCTCTGCTATGGTGACACCACGCTCTGCCACTGAGACGCCACACACTGCCACGAGACACCATGCTCTGCTACTTAGATGCCACGCTCTACTACTGAGATGCCATGGTCTGCCACTGAGACGCCACGCTGTGCTACACTCTGCCACCGAGACAACACGCTCTGCCACCAAAACAACACGCTCTGCTACTGAGACTCCACGCTCTGCTACTGAGACGCCACGCTCTGCTACACTCTTCCACTGAGACAACACGCTCTGCCACTGAGACCCCACACACTGCCACCGAGACGCCATGCTCTGCTACTTAGATGCCACGCTCTACTACTGAGATGACACGGTCTGCCACTGAGACGCCACGCTGTGCTACACTCTGCTACCGAGACAACACGCTCTGCAACCGAGACAACACGCTCTGCTACTGAGACGCCACGCTCTGCTACACTCTGCCACCGAGACAACACTCTCTGCCACTGAGACACCACGCTCTGCTACTGAGATGCCACGCTCTGCTACACTCTGCCACCGAGACAACACGCTCTGCCACTGAGACACCACGCTCTGCTACACTGCCACCGAGACAACACGCTCTGCCACTGAGACACCACGCTCTGCTACTGAAACGCCACGCTCTGCTACACTGCCACCGAGACGCCATGCTTTGCTACTTAGATGCCACGCTCTACTACTGAGACGCCACAGTCTGCAACTGAGATGCCACGCTGTGCTACACTCTGCCACCGAGACAACACGCTCTGCCACTGAGACACCACGCTCTGCTACTAAGACGCCACGCTCTGCTACACTCTGCCACCGAGACAACACGCTCTGCCACTGAGACACCACGCTCTGCTACTGAGACGCCATGCTCTGCTACACTCTGCCACCGAGACAACACGCTCTGCCACTGAGACACCACGCTCTGCCACTGAGAACGCCATGCTCTGCCACTGAGACACCACGCTCTGCTACTGAGACGCCACGCTCTGCCACCGAGACACCACGCTCTGCTACTGAGACGCCACGCTCTGCCACTGAGACAACACGCTCTGCCACTGAGACAACACGCTCTGCCACTGAGAACGCCATGCTCTGCCACTGAGACACCACGCTCTGCTACTGAGACGCCACGCTCTGCCACCGAGACACCACGCTCTGCTACTGAGACGCCACGCTCTGCCACTGAGACAACACGCTCTGCCACTGAGACAACACGCTCTGCCACTGAGAACGCCATGCTCTGCCACTGAGACACCACGCTCTGCTACTGAGACGCCACGCTCTGCCACCGAGACACCACGCTCTGCTACTGAGACGCCACGCCAGATGATTTTATTGCAGCCTGTCCCGTGTTTTTGTGTGTTATTACAGCATTAGCATCTTAGTAATCAGTATATATAGATGATACATATATTTATCAGAGAAGAACAATGGGCCTTATTCAGATGTGTTGAACGCATATTTTGCAATGTTTTCTTACTGCGCATGTGTCTGAGCTGCGTAAATGCAGGGTGTGATTTGCGATGGTGATCGCAGAGTGAGTGACAGGAAGACAGCGTTTGGGGCTGGTAACGGGGAGCAGCCGGGTAATGCTGGCGTACCGTGGCCGCTCAGACCGCGTTTCCTGTACATAAATGACTTGCTACTGCCGAGCCCTCTGCGCCCCAGGACAGCGGCTCCTCCTGGGCATCTACAGAGGCATTATCCGATGTGCCAGCAAGTGTACACCGCGCTACAGTAACTACTGGCATCAAGTTGAGAAAAGCAAAGCTTATTGCAGCGTGGTAAATTGGCGCAGTGTTAGTTTACATCGTTTGGGAGAATTCTGCGCTGCGTCCTGTGTTTGCACCATTTACCATACATCTCTCTGTATCAAGCATCAAAAAGTCATAACATGGAGAGTGATAAACAGCCAGCCAATCAGCTCCTACCTGTCATGTTACTGGCTGGGTTTGAAAAATGACAGGCAGGAGCTGATTGGCTGACAGTTCATCACTCTCCATTTTATCACTTTTTGAAGCTTGATACATCTGGCCCTCAGATTTTCAGTTTATTGAATAGGCCGCTAGGTTTATACTTGATACTCTTGACAGAGGTAACTGCCAGGGCGGAAACGGAAGCGCTCACAGGGGGCGGTAGTCAGCTCTGCGCTGTACGGCGTCCCTTGCGCTCGGGAATAGTCTGGGGTTAGAACAGGAGGACTGATCTCTGATGGGAAGTAATAGAATCCCGGGATCTGCCTACTGCTGAGAGATTGATTACAGACTGTTCCAGTCCTCGGAGATGATGGATGTCATACACATATTAGTCACTGGGAAAGTATGCGCAATGGTTAACAGGAAACCATTTGCCTCTCAGAGTGATTGCTGCGGAGGAGAAGGTGATCCAGGAACAGAGGGAACTCGCCGCACTGCTGACCCCACTCGGGAACTCTGGAGGGGAACTGTCTGGTCGTCAGAGATTTGGGGGTCGGTCCACAGCGACCAGGAGACCTGGAACAGCTCTGCGATACATTCACAGGGTTTAGCCTGTGACACGCCAAACAGCCTGTGACACGCCAAACAGCCTGTGACACGCCAAACAGCCTGTGACACGCCAAACACATATCAGCAACACAACTGATGTATATGGGAACGGTATGCCGTCATTAGATCTACAGTGTCGACAGTCAAATGGTCAACAACTATTTGTCGACAGTCAAAAGATCGACATGGTCAAAGGGTCGACAGTCAGAATGTCAACATGGTCAACATGAAAAAGGTTGATATGTTTTTTTTTTAGCCGACATGTATCCACAGGTGGTATTTAACACCCTACCATCCACTGATGGGAGAAGATAATACTATCCCGAAGCATCGCGAGCCACGTGAGAGGGCGGTGTCCATACCGACCTCTGTTTCCCATGACGACTTTTTGAATGTTGACCTTTAGACCCTGTCAACCTTTTGACTCTAGACCTAGACATTGTACATCTCATATACCGTAACCATATGGGAATGGGATGTCGGCATTAGGTCCACCACTATTGCTCGTCAGTATGTCAACATGAAAAAGGTCAACATGCATTATGTCAACATGGTCAAAAGGTCGACCATAGCAGTGAGGCCCCGTCCCCGAAGCATGGCGAGTCATGCGAGTTGACGCGGTACACTAAAACGGTGTCCATGTCGACATATATCAACATAGACACAAAACCGTGAAAACCTAATTTTGACCATATTAATGTTGACCACGGCCATGTCGACCTAAAGCTTGTGTTGTCCTTCTGTCAATGTCGACCTAGGGTATGTCGACCATTCTTAGGTGTCGATTGTCGATCATTAGTGATGCCTATCCTCTATGCCAGTGGTGGCCAACCGGAGGCTCTTGAGCCTCATGCGGCTCTCCCCCTTGTAAAGTGTGGCTCCTGCTCCCACTGCTGCCCGCCGCCCACCGTCCGTCCCAGTCCCCACTGCTCCCGGTTCCCTGAATCCCTTCTTCTGAGGGGAGGAGAGCGCGCATTGCACATCTCTCCTACCCCTTACTGTGCATCCTTGTGACTGGGCCGTGGCCAGCAGCCAATCGGTAGCCGGCCAGCGAGCTTTGATTGGTGGACGGACCAGTCACAGGGAAGTGAGGGGGGAAGGAGACGTGCGCTGTGCTGTGCTGTGCTGTGCTCTCCTCCCCTTGGTGACATGACAGGAGTAGGACTGCAGGGGGACGCCAGACTGTCCTCTCCCTGCCCGGCAGCAGATGCAACAACGGTGAGTGCTGCTGCTGCTGGGAATTTGCACTGTGGGGGCATAGCAGTTTGTGGCACTGTGGGGGCATAGCAGTTTGTGGCACTGTGGGGGCATACCAGCTTTCTGGCACCATTGGGGCATACCCGGCACCGTGTGGTGCATACCTGGCACCGTGGGGGGCATATGTGTATCTGGCACTATTGGGGGCATATGTATATATGGCACTGCACTATTGGAGGCATATTTGTATCACACCCACCCAAGGGGTCAAAATAGACTACACCCCTTTTTTTGGCGCATGCGCCTTCGGCGCGCACATGATGTCGGCTCTTTAGCTTGACTACCGATATCTTTCGGCTCTTTACCTCTGACCGGTTGGCCACCCCTGCTCTATGCAGTACAGTATGTGTAATGCCCAGGATTAGCCACATTATGATGCCAGGGGGTAATGCTGCCACCTGCCCCAAAACCCTACTTACACTACATTTCTGGTGTCTATGTCTACATAAGTCGGTACGGACACTGTATAAGTATGCCGCGTCCCCTTACCACTATTATATTCTTAATCACTCAGAAAAGTGATGCCGACAAGGGTCAGGTAAGTATACTAACCATGCCGCTGCTTGCCCAAGCCCTCCCTCTGCCACACCCTTACCCTAACCCACCCGCTGTTGCCTAACCCTTACTTTCCTACCCTGCAGCCTTACCTTAACACCCCCCCCCCCCCTGCAGCCTAACTCTCTCTGGGGTAGATTTATTAAGCTCGGTGAAGTGATGAAGTGCCTGGTTTTTATCACCGGCCAATCAGCTCCTAACTGTGAAGTTACAGGCTTGGTTTGAAAAATGACAGGTAGGAGTTGATTGGCCGGTGATAAAAAACAGACACTTTATCACTTCACCGAGCTTAATAAATCTGCCCCTCTGTTAGTACATAACCATAACCTTCCCACCCTGTATCCTAACCCTCTCACTCTACCCTAACCCACCCGGGCACACTACTGAGATTCCGGCATGGGGATCCTCATCGTGGAATGTTAGCCGCACCCTAGCTGGATAATATTGGCATAACCCCGGTCTTTGACATCTCAAAAAATAAGTATTCATCAAATTATAATCACGTTTATTATGAAACATTCATTAAACAATTCTTACTAGCAACACGTTTGTGCCTGAGCTTGTTGTGTACACAAAGTGTCAGCAACATTCCGCAAACAAACAAACCAACACAAATAAACAAACAAGCCCCTGACAGAGAACCTCCTAATACTCCTCCTGGCCGCAGCGGGTCTGATGGATGTTCTGCGCAGGTGACATCGTAACGAATGACTGTGCTAAATGGGAGTTGGAATAATAGGGAAGGAACAGATCCGAGAAGTTAATTACAGGTTTAGTGACAATGTTTTGTGCAGTCTTTGGGGCGAGCCAAGCCAGCTGTTTGCGGCATTGTATATCGGTGGCAGGGACAATTTCTGCTTTTGTCACACTGTTTGTATAATGAAAGAGATCTGCAATTCCTACATTGTGCCAGAACTCTTCCCATTGCAGCTCCTCTAATTGGAGCAAGAAAAATATTAATTTGCCTGATTACATGAATGAATCTCTGCTAAAATTTTGGATTCATATAGATTGCTAGCTGCTGTGCCCGGCACTGCAAGGTCCTTGCTCTCATCCTGCAACCCCCCCCTCTTCTACCTGTCCGCTCCTCTCTTGTCTGGTTTCTTTTTCTCTCTCTCTCCCCCCCATACTTTCTCTCCTCCAACTTGCTGTCCGCTTCCTCTTCCTTTGGTCTCTCACCTTTCCCTCTGGCTCTTCCCCTTTTCCTCCCTTCTATCTAAAACCAGCTTGGTGGGGGATTGTACAATAACATTGTGTCATCTGTGGGGAACATGTAATAAAGATGCCAAAATCGGGGCCAGCGAAGAGAAGATCCAAAAGTAAGTACCTATGGTGAGGGTGAGTGGGGCCGTGAAATCACTGGGATCAGTTTGGCTCAGAGAGACATGGGTTTTGTTGTGGGGGCACATATGTAATGGGTAGGGGCACGCCCAATTCCTTTAACTGTCACTGTCTATTACAGCACCAGATGGAAGAGACGGCCCTAATCAAGATTTTGACTGGTGCCCCCAACAACGGCGATAGTTCAGCCTATGACCCAGCACCCCATTTCCAGCACAACGCTCATTACCCAGCAGCCAGCAACACCCATCACCCATAGCTATCTTTATTTATGTGCCCTTAAAGAGCATTGGTGTTCCACATCCCATATTTTTAATGCCCCAAAGACGGGGCATGCTCTTTCTGGGTAGAGGCCGCACAACAGTAGCCACAATTCAAATCACAAAACAGTAGTGCAACCTTATTCAAATTGTATTGCTCCTTACTCACATTACACCACACCATATTGCAGCTTTTTCTTATTACACCACGCAGTAGTGCCCTTTTTACATGTTACTTCATACTGTAGTGCATCTTACAATGCCAGACAATAATAGCGCTCCTTATACACATAATGCAACACAGTATTGCCGCTTACACAATATGCTACACATTAGTAATACCTAGAACACAGTGGAGAGCTTCAGTGCTGCATCCTTTGGGGAGGGGCTTGTTTCTGGCAGCTGTGCCGCAGCCTGCTGAGCTGGCCCTGGGCTTATAATGCATGCCCCATGGCCCCTATTTGCCTATGCTTAGGGCTGGCTCTGCCAAATGGGGGATTGTAAGATTATAACTTGTTCAACTCTGGTTCTGGTCTATTAATCATAAGAGCTCTGTAAAATGATATTCACATTAGAAATAACTATTTATTATAAATTTGTGAAATACATATGCACTGGGACCTATGTATGTACAATAGTTCTGTCACCATAGCACAAAATGCATCAGTTATTGCTTAAAACAGGGTTAACTTGGTGTAACTGTAACTAAAAGGGGGCATGGCCTCACTGCAAGGGGTAGGGACTGCCTTTCCCAAAATTATACATTGGCCCCCACAGTTACAAATACATTGCCCCAACACAGAAAGAAACTCAAACACATTTGCACCCACATAAAAAAAAAAAAAAATTGCGCCGCCCCCCCCCCCCCCACACACACACACAGGAAAAGACTCAAAAACATTGCCCCACACAAGAAAAACTCAAACACGTTTGAACCCACAGGGAAAAAAACTGCCCTCACACACACACACAAATAAAAAATTGCACTTACAGATATTTTTGTTCTGTGAGTGCAGGTTTTTTTTTGTCCCCACAGGAAAAAAGCACATTGCCCCTTCAAGAAAAAACTTGGACATACTGCCCCCCTCAACCCAGTTCTCCAGCTGCCATATTGTTCCTTTTCGTGCTTGTTTACCTGTGACGTAACCAGCCATGCGTGTGTGTCGGTATAACCACATTGCATTACAAGAGCAGTGTTAATCAAAACACTAAATAATGAAGAATTCTTGTTTAAAATTCATCCGCTGACCAGATTTGCCTTAAACGTTGAGTTCACAGATTCAATTAACTTCTGAGAGAGACCTATTCACCTAACTTAATGTTTAATTTCACTGTCAGCGCTGAGCCTGATTTAGATATTCCCTGCGCCAATGAATTTAGGATATTAACGATTTATTGAATAATTTTTTTAACAACCATTTAATGCCGTGTTTTGTGCTCAAAAAACACCGGCGGGAGCGACATTTCTTTTTTTTTTTTTTTAAAGAAAACGATCTAACATTAAATCTTTAATTTTCTCAATACAATTATTTTATATAACTCTGTAAAAATAAAATCCGGCGTTGAACTTTTAAACTGCGTCGTCCTGAACTGCGACCGGTATTTGAAAACAAAAGGGCTGTTTCTTTTGACTTGTGCGCTGGATTTTAGATGAGATAGTTTTATAGGAACCATTGCTGGGTAAATCCTACAAAAACAGCCGGTGTTCAGATGCAAACAAACAAGAAACAGATGTAGATTAAAGATGAACTTTTCCCTCTTTATTGAAACGAATGTTACACGCACAGGCGGCCGGCAGGCCGCGCCTGGGAAGGAAGTTTATTAAAGATCTGATAGATGAGAGGCTGTTGATGTGACCTGTAGACCGGTGTCAGGTCAAAGGACAAATGGCGAGTGTGTTACGGGGGATCTGATTATAGATGTTCTGTGTTAAGGACGGATCCTAATAGTTTTATACTGAAACAATCGTGTTCCTGCTGTGCAGCCCACTGGGAGCGTACAATGACTGCAGTGTGTCTGATCTCCCAGTATAAACCTAATGCTGACAGCAGCGCAGGTACTATGTCTGCTCAGGGCCAGCGCCACCACTAGGCAGCTTAAGGCATTTGCCTGTGGGCGCCAGCCACTGGTAGGTGGTACAGAAACAGGAAAGCAGGTGCCCGGCGCGTGAGGACCAGGGAAAGGTAATCTGTCCCTCACACTTCCAGCAACAGCGGCGACTGCACACCCACTGACCACAACTACATGCACCCCCCGTACGACAGATCAGCGGCTGGCCACACCCAAACTCCGCCCCCTCCGGCCACATGGAGCAGGTCACTCAGCGTCATTCGCGGGTGGCACCTGCTTCCCCAGTGGAGCGGGCGCAAGTATTAGCAACCCTCCCCTGTGGTTGAGGGGGGGGGGGGGGGGAGGGGTTGCTTTCACAGCAGAAAATGCAGGGACTAGGCTGGTTTAAAAGGGGCCAGTCCGGGAATGTCCCGAAACATAGAAACATAGAATTTGACGGCAGATAAGAACCACTTGGCCCATCTAGTCTGCCCCTTTTTTTAAACATGTTACCTCAAACCATATTTGATCCTTATTTTTTTGTAAGGATATCAATATGCTTATCCCAAGCATGTTTAAATTGTACTACTGTATTTGCGTCTACCACCTCTGATGTGAGGCTATTCCACTTATCTACTACTCTTTCTGTGAAGTAATTCTTCCTCACATTTCCCCTGTACCTTCCTCCCTCTAGTGTCAGTGCATGTCCTCGTGTTCTGTTGCTCCTCTTCCTGTGAAGAATGTCTCCCACCTGTACCTTGTTAAAACCCTTGATATATTTGAAAGTTTCTATCATGTCCCCCCTTTCCCTTCTCTACACTAAAGTATACATATTAAGATCTTTTAGTCTTTCCTGGTACGTTTTGTGATGTAGGCCATGCACCATTTTAGTTGCCCTTCTTTGTACAGTCTCTAATGTATTTATATCCTTCTGGAGATACTGTATGGCCTCCAGAACTGAACACAATACTCTAGGTGAGGTCGTACCAATGACCTATACAGTGGCATTATTACTTCTTTCTTTCTACTGCTGATACCTCGCCCTATGCAACCAAGCATCTGACTTGCCTTCTTCATTGCTTTGTTACATTGCCTACCTGCTTTTAAGTCCCCTGAAATAGTGACACCTAGATCCCTCTCTTCCTCAGTAGTTTTCATTATAGTGCCATTTATACTATATTGAGTCTTTGGATTTCTGAGACCCAAGTGCATGATTTTGCATTTTTTGGCATTAAACTGTAGTTGCCATTCTCTTGACCATTTCTCTAATCTACCTAGATCCTCAATCATTTGTTTTACCCCTCCTGGTGTGTCTACCCTGTTGCATACCTTTGTGTCATCTGCAAAAAGGCACATTTTATCCTCAATTCCATTTGCAATATCACCAATAAAGATATTAAAAAGCACCGGTCCAAGTACAGATCCCTGGGGTACTCCACTTGTAACCTTTCCCTCCTTTGACTGTACTCCGTTTACTACAACTCTCTGTTTTCTGTCCTGCAACCACGCTCTTATCCATTCAACTATCTAAGAATCCAATCCCAAGCTTTCAAGTTTATTTAACAGTCTGCGATGTGGGACAGTGTCAAAAGCTTTACTAAAGTCTAGATAAGCTACATCTACAGCCCCACCTTGATCTATTACTTTAGTCACCCAGTCAAAAAAGTCAATAAGATTTGTTTGACATGACCTTCCCCCAGTAAACCCATGCTGTTTTGGATCCTGTAAATTGCTGGTTTTGAGATATTCTACAACTCTTTGTTTTAAGAGTGTTTCCATCAATTTCCCTACTACTGATGTAAGGCTCACTGGTCGATAGTTGCTTACCTCTTCCTTGCTTCCACTTTTGTGCAGTGGGACTACATTTGCTGTTTTCCAGTCCTCTGGGATTACTCCAGTAGCTAGTGACTGGTTGAATAATTCTGTTATTGGTTTTACCAGCTCCCCTTTAAGCTCTTTTAGTATCCTTGGATGTATCCCATCTAGCCCCATTGATTTATTTACTTTCAGTTTTGAGAGTTCTGTGAGGACTTTCTCCTCTGTAAATGTACTTGTCTCTCCCTCAGTTTTATGACTATACTTGCAACTTAACTGTGGCCCCTTCCCCTCTCTTTCAGCAGTGAATACTGAGCAGAAATAACTATTAATAGTATCTGCTATTACATTGTCCCCCTCAAGAAAACTTCCACTCTCTGTCTTCAGTCTAATTATTCCACTTTTTGTTTTTCTCCTTTCACTTATATACCTAAAAAAAGTTTTCCCCCCTTTACCCACTGACTGGGCCATTTTCTCTTCAGCCTGTGCTTTTGCACATCTGATTACCTTCTTAGCCTCCTTCTGTCTAACAAGATACACCTCTTTGTCCTCATTCTTCTGCGTCTGCTTACATTTCTTAAAGGCCAAATTTTTTGCTTTCACAATACTTGCTACTTCTTTTGCAAACCACAATGGCTTTCTTTTTCTTGTGTTTTTCCTAACTCTTTTGACACAAAGTTCTGTTGCTTTTAGAATTGCACTTTTTAATTTTTCCCACTTATCCTGCACTCCTTCCAAGTTCCTCCACTCTGCCAAAGAATCCCTTACAGAGTTTCCCATCTCTACAAAATCAGCCTTCCTAAAATCTAACACCTTTGTTTTTGTGTGCGATGAGTCAGTCTCTGTCTTTATTTTGAACCATACTGCTTGATGGTCACTGGATCCCAGGTTTTCACCCACATTTATGTCAGATATTCTGTCACCATTTGTAAGTATGAAGTCTAATATAGCGTCCTTACGAGTGGGCTCCCTCACCAATTGC
Organism: Crinia signifera; assembly: GCF_055691185.1. NCBI lineage: Eukaryota > Metazoa > Chordata > Amphibia > Anura > Myobatrachidae > Crinia > Crinia signifera. Next base: position 176,244,278 of record NC_139224.1, on the reverse strand, counting down.
TGGAGGGATGCTCCTTGCAAGGAATTCAGCATGTCCCTACTTCTGGTGGAACTTGCAACAGGCAGATCCCAGTTTACATCAGGTAGATTAAAGTCTCCCATGATTATCACCTCTCCTTTTAATGCAATTTTATTGATGTCCTGCAATAGGCTCTTGTCTAGTTCCTCTTCCTGACCTGGTGGTCTGTAGATCACCCCTATACGAAGAATCACCTTCTCCCCTGTTTCTATGGTCACCCAAAGGGCCTCCGTTTTTTCTTCAATACTTTGTATTAAGGTAGTCTATATATTTTTTTTCACATGATCTTGGGACCATATTCCCGGGTAAGTCCCTGCATTTTCTGCTGTGACAGGGGTATTATTCCAAATAGCCGGGACTTGCAGTGCTCTGCATACAGCCGGGCAGCCCCCTGCTCTCTGCTCGGCGGTCAATGGCTGTCATTTCTGCCCGGCGGTGGCTGTCCCCCAGTTACCATGAGTATGTATTCCCCCTTGACAGTGAACATGTAATCCCACATGGCACCCCTGGCAATGAGCATGGAACCATTGGCAATGAGCATGTAGGTAAGCAGCACTTATGTAGCATACATTTTAATTGGCATTATGGTGTGTGGCTTAACATGTAATGGGCATTATGGTGTAAATTTCTAATGCGTGCCTTTGGCGCACAATGCCCCTGTTTGTGAAGCGTATTGTGAATTTTGGCTCAATCCGTTTGGTATAGTGTGAATTTTGGCTCATTCTATGTGGCATAATGTGTAAGAGGCAAGTACAGTATAAGGGGGTTACTATTGTGTTGCATGATTTGTATAAGGGGTTTATAGTGTGGTAAACTTAGATGACCACATAAAAGGTGCTGAAATGTTGTCTACCAAGTTTTGGCTTTCAGTATTGTTTTTATGACTGGAATGCGGCCTCACCCCCCACTATTTTAGGACATCGGTGTCCTGCGGGTGCACCTTTGGTGGGCACCCGGTAATATATCTCCCTGCATCCTGTGAGTGTCGGAATTTGTAAATATATTATATTATATATATATATATATACAGTAACTTTTTGGGACATCGGAGTGCCGGGAAAGGTACACACCCATGAGAAGACCACCCAACCAGAACACTGGCCACGCCCCCACATTACTAGGTGCTGGCCACAACCCCTATTATTGCGCATAATAGGCCCTTGTTAATTTTCAACTCCAGGCCCAGTTAGACCTTAATCTGGCACTTCTCTCTGGTATTTGCCAGATGGGCAGTCCGACTGTCGGAACCTAAATGTCACTGTTTCTTTATTACTTTCACAAAAAATACCAAGATGTTATTATATTTGTTTTTCTTATTAACAAAATAATGAAACAATTGACAACTCAGGTTCAGTAATATTGTCATACACAACGCTGCCGTGAGGTTATACAGAGAGGTTTGTGTTACCATTGTTTCCAATTGTGAAGCGCAATGGAATATGCTGCGCTGTATAAGAAACTGTTAATAAATAAATAAAACAATAAAGCTGACAATGTGAAAGTCACAATAAAACACGCTCTTATCAACTTTCTGAGGGTAAAGTAATTCTCAAGTTCTTAAGCAGATAATAGAGATCCAAGGACGGCTGGAGATGCTCGCTGAAGGCGGCTTGGGTGATGGGTCGGGTGGTGAAGTGGTCGCCTTCTGCAGCCATTGTCAGACTTCCAATAACAAAGGGGTAATATATTGTATAAGTTCTGAAAATGAAGCATAAAAGTGTGTTCTAAAGGCTGAGATACCGTTATCAGAGTGTGCGCTGCGTACCAGGACAATGCGCAGTCTCCGATGGCGGTGTGCTGTTCTATTCAGCCGGCCGGCGCATTTAGAGCCTGAATTACATTTAAAAGTATAAGTTGTATTTTAATGCTCTGTTTTTGCTTCTCTGAAAAGGCAATATTCCATTTGTATATTCCGCTTGTGATGAATGTCCCTGACTTGTTCAGTGTCAGACTCAGCCATTATCCTGACTGTGAGATTCAGCGATTTCTGCTTCTTACTCCTGTAACAATGCCGCACGTCCTCGCAACAATGCATAGAACAACCGCCATTCACCGCCGCTTTATTCTCCCCGAATCACGCACTTTATGTTGGCTTCTTACCGCATATGCACCAAGATCCTGAATGCAAGACGTTCCAGAGCTTTTACGCGGTGGGCACCGCTTTCTATAGATTACCCTATAGAAGACTATGGATTTCTTTCCATGTTCTCCTCAGAGCACAGCCAGATAAGGGGGAGGGGATACTGTACTCTGGGCCCCCCTCTGTCAGGGGCCCCCCCAGCCAGAGCGCAATGACATCACTGACTCTCCTGATTCCTGTCCCAGTGTGTAAGTAGTACAGACGCCGCTGCTGTTTTTGCTTGTGACAAGATAGATTTATTTTTCTATCTGTGTTTTACATTTCTTTATGTTGTCTTTGTTACACTCCAAAAATACTTTATAAAATAATCTACTATATAAAGTGAAAATATGTCCTTCTGTCTTTCTATGCAAAACCAGTTTACAAGCGAAGATCGTGAAATTTAACATAAAAGCGTATTAAAACACGGCCGAGGCAAAAAAAACGGTGATTAAAATTAAATTAATTACTGTTAATTTTTAATTAAATTAAAAAAAAACACAATTTTTGCTGTATGGTCATTGTGGTGCCTTACGCAGGGCTGGATTAAAGGGGGGGGGGGGGGGCTCAGGGGGTCGGTACCCCTGAGTGGGGTAGTGCTGCAGCTTCACCTATCTGCCCATGTGACAATGATTAATGGTGCTGAGCATTGGGAGCCAAGGCACACTGACTGCAAGTGTGCAGTTCATTACTGGGAGTTGACTAAGTCCCATGAGACTTTGCACAAGAGGTCAGAGGCTGAGAGGTTTGTTCTGAGCTCTGCTTGGTGGAGCTCATCATATGACTCTCAGGCCCATGGAGGACAGCAGCAGCTGCCTCGTCATGGGAAGGTTTTTAATCAGAAGCAGCGCTGAGCCTGTCAGGGCGCCTACAGAGTAAGGTACAGAGGGACAAACACAGGCTTTTCATGTGCTATATAGCCATTGACCAAGTTTATACTGCCTTTACTCTGCGTTTTGACAGTGTAATATTATCCTGTGCAGTTTGCACACAGTAATGACAAGTGGGAGGGGGCCCCCCTGTCTGAAGTGTCTAATCTGGCCCTGGCCACACGGCATATGGGTAGGGCCTCGGAGCGAGCGTTTCGTGTTGTAATGTTGAGTCATGATCTTAAAGTTCATAATAGAAGAGCGCTTTTCCCAGCTTCTCTGCTCTCTGACTATACCAAATTAAGTTTCCCCATCGGAGGTTGTATGGAAACAAACTTTCTTTGTTGCCAATATTACTTCAGAAACAATATATACAATGTCCTATTGTTTTGAGAATAAGGATCGCCCCATAGGCTTCTATGCGGTAACCGAGCGGGGGGACTTTAGAGCATCCCACAATGCAGTAAAAACCCAGATAACAGGGTCTTTACCGCATTTTTAGTTGAGAGAATCCCGCCCCTAGTGTTGGTATTCATAGTTGTACAAATTGTTTGGATCCTTTTTTGTAGTTGTTCAGATCTCGGGTGAGTCACAGGGGAAAATTTACTAAGATGTGTATTCTATGTGATGTTGCTATGGGTAACCAATCAGATCCTTTCTACTATCTTCTAGAGGGTGCTAAATAAATAAGTAGCTTCTGATTGGTTGCCCATAGCAAAATCACACGTGACGTAGAATGAACATCTTAGTAAATTGCCCCCACAGTATCTCCAAAGACCTGAGTAAATTTAGGGAAAAAACATTTTTGACACCCCCCCACCCCCTATTTTAACATATTCATTATTAAGTTAAGTCCTAACCCATTCCACCCCAGGCTCCACTCCACAAGGTTCCTGACCCTCCTCTCCAGCAAAAAATGGGTCACGCGCATTAGTCTGGACTGGACCCGAAGGTGAGGGTGGAACAACACACTGGGCTCGAGTGCGCGGCTTGGCAGGTCGGCTGCACGCCCATTCTATACACATCAGCCAATAGGCTGTCTGGACAGTATATCCAGTGGACGGCAGTGACGCTCATCACTTGACACTGCCCGCAAGGCCATGTACATAATAAGAGTGACCGTCTGTAATAGGTTCTGCCCCTAGTCCCGTGCCTCATGAGTCTAGTGACAAATCCGACCTTGCCGAGTAGGGTGTTATTCTGTCTCCATATTACATAAATAATATCACAGTAAATATTTTTGTTTTGTTCCTTTCACAGGACACAGGGAGCGCTGATGGACAATATAGCTATATGGAGCCAGATCCGCAGTCCCATCAGTAACGGGAACCCCACAATGTGGATCTAGACTCCTCTTCCCGATGTCTCATTAATACCGGGTTCCTTACTGGGTTAATCTGTATTTATCCATCCAAATATGCAGAAACAATTCTTCCTTCTTCCCACATGCGCTCGTTATTTATTCATTCACCTATATTTACAGGACATATTACATCCATATTATGTTGCACTTTACAGAGAATATTTAATCATGGACGTCCCCGATGCAGGCTGCCGTCTGTATTCTGTCCTGCACGGACGCACACTCTAACGCTCATTTTATTCCAGAAGCCAATTAGCTTTCCAGTATGTTTTTAGAGCGTGGGAGGAAACCGGAGCAGTTGAATGAAATGCATACAAACAAGGGGAGAACATGTAAACTTCACACTTGTAATAAAGTTTTCCATTGTAATAAGTTGTGATCTTTGTGCGAATACAGCGGGAACCTGCAATTTGTTTATGCTGTATGTAATTACTGGCAGTCGGTGTCATTGGCAGATTCAGGGGGGGGGGCACCTGGGCACGTGCCCCCCCTGACATTTAGATTCATAGCTGAGGGCCAGGGCTTTCCACAGAGCCCAGCCCCGTGTCTCTAGTCCTCCGGGAACCCGAGATATCGCCAGGCAAAGCTGTAACGTTTTCCCCATAGGATAATATGGGACCTGTTAATTCCTACCCACACCCAGTTCTGATGGCTGCCAGTCATCACAGAAGTTTGTGGTTGATCTCACTCAATTTTATATCGCTGGACCTATAATCTGATACCAGGATGGTCCATATCGGTCAATCGGTTCCAGAGATATTGCGGGTAAACTGATTTTTTTATTTTTGAAATGTAATTTCATGGCTGTTCATGTTCTTTGAGGGCAGATTACTCTGGAATCAAACGTTCCAGTTTCACTGGACCAAAATCATTCAAAGCCCACTCAAAAGTTCTTCAATATGATACTTGTCTCATGTAAATGGGTCAGTTGGTTCAGAAGATATAGCCGGTTAAATGAGAACAGGTTAAAGGGGTGGAGGGGTGGTTTTCTCTCCCCCTCACACCAGAAAATGCAGGGACTAGGCTAGTGTAAAAGGGGCCAACCCGGGAGTGCATTTTCTGGTGTGAAAGGGGTATTATTTCAAATAGCCGGGACCTGCAGTGCTCTGAATACAGCCAGGCTCTGCCACTGTCAGTGGCTGTCACTTCTGGACATTATGGTGTAAATGTTTAATGCACGCCTTTGGCACACAATGTCCCTGTTTATGAAGCGTATTGTGAATTTTGGCTTAATCTGTGTGGCATTATGTGAATTTTGACACAATCCATTTGGCATTATGTTAATTTTGGCTCAATGTGTGTGTTATTATGTTATTTTTGGCTCAATCCGTGTGTAATTATGTGAATTTTGGCTCAATCCTTGTGGCATTATGTGAATTTTGGCTCAATCCTTGTGGCATTATGTGAATTTTGGCTCATTCCATTTGGCATCATGTGTAAGGGGCAAGTATAATGGGGTCTAGTATTTTGTTGCATAATGTGTAGAAGTGGTATATGGTCTGGTAGACTACACTGAAGGCCACGCCTCCTGTTGAGTGGCCACACCCCTTTTCCAGAGCACACCTTTGGCGCGCACACAGCTACGTCCTACACTTTTGTTGCCATGGTGGGCCTGTGTACTTTAGATGCCAGAGGCTATTTTCCACCCTCTCTCTGCTCTTCTCTCTCTCACCGCTCTCTTAGTATGTACACTGACACCACTACCACCCCCTCCCAAACCCTCTCCTCTCACGGTGCCCCCCCAGTCATTTTATCCTGGATCTGCCCCTGGTCGGTGTATATTCTCTACCGATGAACAGGGTTAAATGTAGGTAAAAAAATGTGGTTTTGCTATAATGCTGCAAGATCATTCTGGTTAAAGAAATGTCTGAAAGTATAATAGGAAATACAACAATAACATTACAATAGAGCAGTAATTTTCAACCTATTTTCACCTCGCAGCACACCAAACAAGATTGTAAAATTGGCATGGCACACCTTCAGACCCCCATAGAAAAAAACACATTGGTCCCCACAGGAAAAAACAAACAAACCCATTGGCCACATATGAAAAAAAAAACATCATACTGGATCCCACAGGTAAAAAAAAAAAGTAAAATATTTGCCTTCATATGAAAATAAGAGACCAGTGAATAACAGTTGACCTGGTGGTGATGACTTTAGACTGCTGTGGACATTTCTAGATCTGGGGGCACACTTGAGAACAGCTTAGGGCACAGCTGTGTATCACGGCACAGTGGTTGGATGTACAGAACATAAGAAATTTAAAAAAAAAAGTAATATAGGGGAAAAAAGAAAAACAGCAAAATATTAAAATGCTTACACTTCTAAGAAGATATACATACAACAATGCACCGAGACACAAAGATGATTAGATATCAAGTGCACAATACAATATACATTCACTAGGAAGAAGAATACTCAAATGCTCAGCAATCCCTATATAAAGGAGGACACACACTGTACAACCATTACTGAAGTCATTGAAAAGAATCATTAAGTAGTGGGGATATTAGCTTGCAATGGAAACCACAGAGCCTCGGGCTGAGAAACGCGTTACCTTCTACAACCATCGCCGCTCCTGCATACTCATGGGTGCAGAGAATTAACCAGCATATGGAGGTCTGGTGATACGATTATTAGAGACATTATCTACCTGATCAGCTTATGTGCCGCAGAGGATTGCTTGTGAGAGCCTCTACATTCCAAATCTAGAGAGAGGCCCATTACCAGAGGCGTACCTAGATATGCGTAGGCCCCATAGCAAAAGTTTGTAAGGGCCCTCTATTTATCAACTGATGGTGATAAATGTATGTATAACATATTACTTAGACAGCAAGGATGGGCCCCCTTCAGCTCTGGGCCCCGTAGCAGCTGTACCCCTTGCACCTATGGTAGTTACGCCCTTGCCCATTACCCAGACCGTGGACGCAAGGTTAACGGACCATCTGAGACCGTCTCACACCTACTAATGCAGATGTTATATGGCTCACATTTGGCGCTGGTGGGTAACAATACTATCTGTTACCATTATTTACCATTATGCTGCCGGATTTCCATTTTATTGATTTATTCCGACTCCATTTGAATATAACTGGATAAAGAGTGTCAATCTGCATAATGTAGACACCAGCTAAATCCTCACCACTATATACTGTCACCTGTTCATCATCCATCCATCCAGCTGTACTGTCACCTGTTCATCATCCATCCATCCAGCTGCACTGTCACCTGTTCATCATCCATCCATCCAGCTGCACTGTCACCTGTTCATCATCCATCCATCCAGCTGCACTGTCACCTGTTCATCATCCATCCATCCAGCTGCACTGTCATCTGTTCATCATCCATCCATCCAGCTGCACTATCACCTGTTCATCATCCATCCATCCAGCTGCACTGTCACCTGTTCATCACCCATCCATCCAGCTGCACTATCACCTGTTCATCATCCATCCAGCTGCACTGTCACCTGTTCATCATCCATCCATCCAGCTGCACTGTCACCTGTTCATCATCCATCCAGCTGCAATATCACCTGTTCATCATCCATCCATCCAGCTGCACTGTCACCTGTTCATCATCCATCCATCCAGCTGTACTGTCACCTGTTCATCATCCATCCATCCAGCTGCACTGTCACCTGTTCATCATCCATCCATCCAGCTGCACTGTCACCTGTTCATCATCCATCCATCCAGCTGCACTGTCACCTGTTCATTATCCATCCATCCAGCTGCACTGTCACCTGTTCATCATCCATCCATCCAGCTGCACTGTCACCTGTTCATCATCCCTCCAGCTGCACTGTCACCTGTTCATCATCCCTCCAGCTGCACTGTCACCTGTTCATCATCCATCCATCCAGCTGCACTGTCACCTGTTCATTATCCATCCATCCAGCTGCACTTTTACCTGTTCATCATCCATCCATCCAGCTGCACTGTCACCTGTTCATCATCCCTCCAGCTGCACTGTCACCTGTTCATCATCCCTCCAGCTGCACTGTCACCTGTTCATCACCCATCCATCCAGCTGCACTATCACCTGTTCATCATCCCTCCAGCTGCACTGTCACCTGTTCATCATCCCTCCAGCTGCACTGTCACCTGTTCATCACCCATCCATCCAGCTGCACTATCACCTGTTCATCATCCATCCAGCTGCACTATCACCTGTTCATCATCATCCATCCATCCAGCTGCACTGTCACCTGTTCATCACCCATCCATCCAGCTGCACTATCACCTGTTAATCATCCATCCAGCTGCACTATCACCTGTTCATCATCCATCCATCCAGCTGCACTGTCACCTGTTCATCATCCATCCATCCATCCATCCAGCAGCACTATCACCTGTTCATCATCCATCCAGCTGCACTATCACCTGTTCATTATCCATCCAGCTGCACTGTCACCTGTTCATCATCCATCCAGCTGCACTATCACCTGTTTATCATCCATCCAGCTGCACTGTCACCTGTTCATCATCCATCCATTCAGCAGCACTCTCACCTGTTCATCATCCATCCAGCTGCACTATCACCTGTTCATCATCCATCCATCCAGCTGCACTGTCACCTGTTCATCATCCATCCATCCAGCTGCACTATCACCTGTTCATCATCCATCCATCCATCCAGCCAGCTGCACTGTCACCTGTTCATCATCCATCCATCCAGCTGCACTATCACCTGTTCATCATCCATCCATCCAGCTGCACTATCACCTGTTTATCATCCATCCATCCAGCTGCACTATCACCTGTTCATCCTCCATCCATCCAGCTGCATTATCACCTGTTCATCATCCATCCATCCATCCATCCAGCTGCACTTTTACCTGTTCATCATCCATCCATCCAGCTGCACTGTCACCTGTTCATCATCCCTCCAGCTGCACTGTCACCTGTTCATCATCCCTCCAGCTGTACTGTCACCTGTTCATCACCCATCCATCCAGCTGCACTATCACCTGTTCATCATCCATCCAGCTGCACTATCACCTGTTCATCATCATCCATCCATCCAGTTGCACTGTCACCTGTTCATCACCCATCCATCCAGCTGCACTATCACCTGTTCATCATCCATCCATCCAGCTGCACTGTCACCTGTTCATCATCCATCCAGCTGCACTATCACCTGTTCATCATCCATCCAGCTGCACTATCACCTGTTCATCATCCATCCATCCATCCATCCAGCTGCACTGTCACCTGTTCATCATCCATCCATCCATCCATCCAGCTGCACTATCACCTGTTCATTATCCATCCAGCTGCACTGTCACCTGTTCATCATCCATCCAGCTGCACTGTCACCTGTTCATCATCCATCCATTCAGCAGCACCACTATCACCTGTTCATCATCCATCCAGCTGCACTATCACCTGTTCATCATCCATCCATCCAGCTGCACTGTCACCTGTTCATCATCCATCCATCCAGCTGCACTGTCACCTGTTCATCATCCATCCATTCAGCAGCACTATCACCTGTTCATCATCCATCCAGCTGCACTATCACCTGTTCATCATCCATCCATCCAGCTGCACTGTCACCTGTTCATCATCCATCCATCCAGCTGCACTATCACCTGTTCATCATCCATCCATCCAGCAGCACTATCACCTGTTCATCATCCATCCAGCTGCACTATCACCTGTTCATTATCCATCCAGCTGCACTATCACCTGTTCATCATCCATCCAGCTGCACTGTCACCTGTTCATCATCCATCCATTCAGCTGCACTATCACCTGTTCATCATCCATCCATCCAGCTGCACTATCACCTGTTCATCCTCCATCCATCCAGCTGCACAATCACCTGTTCATCATCCATCCAGCTGCACTATCACCTGTTCATCATCCATCCATCCAGCTGCACTATCACCTGTTCATCATCCATCCATCCAGCTGCACTATCACCTGTTCATCATCCATCCATCCAGCTGCACTATCACCTGTTCATCATCCATCCATCCAGCTGCACTATCACCTGTTCATCCTCCATCCATCCAGCTGCATTATCACCTGTTCATCATCCATCCATCCATCCATCCAGCTGCACTTTTACCTGTTCATCATCCATCCATCCAGCTGCACTGTCACCTGTTCATCATCCATCCAGCTGCACTATCACCTGTTCATCATCCATCCAGCTGCACTATCACCTGTTTATCATCATCCATCCATCCAGCTGCACTGTCACCTGTTCATCATCCATCCAGCTGCACTATCACCTGTTCATCATCCATCCAGCTGCACTATCACCTGTTCATCATCCATCCATCCATCCAGCTGCACTGTCACCTGTTCATCATCCATCCATCCATCCATCCAGCTGCACTATCAACTGTTCATTATCAATCCAGCTGCACTGTCACCTGTTCATCATCCATCCAGCTGCACTATCACCTGTTCATTATCCATCCAGCTGCACTGTCACCTGTTCATCATCCATCCAGCTGCACTATCACCTGTTCATCATCCATCCATCCAGCTGCACTATCACCTGTTCATCATCCATCCATCCAGCCAGCTGCACTATCACCTGTTTATCATCCATCCATCCAGCTGCACTATCACCTGTTCATCCTCCATCCATCCAGCTGCATTATCACCTGTTCATCATCCATCCATCCAGCTGCACTATCACCTGTTCATTATCCATCCATCCAGCTGCACTATCACCTGTTCATCATCCATCCATCCAGCAGCACTGTCACCTGTTCATCATCCATCCATCCAGCTGCATTATCACCTGTTCATCATCCAACCATCCAGCTGCACTGTCACCTGTTCATCATCCATCCAGCTGCACTGTCACCTGTTCATCATCCATCCATCCAGCTGCAATATCACCTGTTCATCATCCATCCATCCAGCTGCACTGTCACCTGTTCATCATCCATCCAGCTGCACTGTCACCTGTTCATCATCCATCCATCCAGCTGCACTATCACCTGTTCATCATCCATCCAGCCAGCTGCACTATCACCTGTTTATCATCCATCCATCCAGCTGCACTATCACCTGTTCATCCTCCATCCATCCAGCTGCATTATCACCTGTTCATCATCCATCCATCCAGCTGCACTATCACCTGTTCATTATCCATCCATCCAGCTGCACTATCACCTGTTCATCATCCATCCATCCAGCAGCACTGTCACCTGTTCATCATCCATCCATCCAGCTGCATTATCACCTATTCATCATCCATCCATCCATCCAGCTGCACTATCACCTGTTCATCATCCATCCATCCAGCAGCACTGTCACCTGTTCATCATCCATCCATCCAGCTGCATTATCACCTGTTCATCATCCATCCATCCATCCATCCAGCTGCACTATCACCTGTTCATCATCGATCTATCCAGCTGCGCTATCACCTGCTCATCATCCATCCATCCAGCTGCACTATCACCTGTTCATTATCCATCCAGCTGCACTGTCACCTGTTCATCATCCATCCAGCTGCACTATCACCTGTTCATCATCCATCCAGCTGCACTGTCACCTGTTCATCATCCATCCATCCAGCTGCACTATCACCTGTTCATCATCCATCCATCCAGCTGCACTATCACCTGTTCATCATCCATCCATCCAGCTGCACTATCACCTGTTCATTATCCATCCATCCAGCTGCACTATCACCTGTTCATCATCCATCCATCCAGCTGCACTATCACCTGTTCATCATCCATCCAGCAGCACTATCACCTGTTCATCATCCATCCAGCTGCACTATCACCTGTTCATCATCCATCCATCCAGCTGCACTGTCACCTGTTCATCATCCATCCAGCTGCACTGTCACCTGTTCATCATCCATCCATCCAGCTGCACTATCACCTGTTCATCATCCCTCCAGCTGCATTATCACCTGTTCATCATCCATCCATCCATCCAGCTGCACTATCACCTGTTCATCATCCATCTATCCAGCTGCGCTATCACCTGTTCATCATCCATCCATCCATCCATCTGCACAATCACCTGTTCATCATCCATCCATCCAGCGTCACTATCACCTGTTCATCATCCATCCATCCAGCTGCACTATCACCTTTTCATCATCCATCCAGCAGCACTATCACCTGTTCATCATCCATCCATCCAGCTGCACTGTCACCTGTTCATCATCCATCCATCCAGCTGCACTGTCACCTGTTCATTATCCATCCATCCAGCTGCACTATCACCTGTTCATCATCCATCCATCCAGCTGCACTGTCACCTGTTCATCATTCATCCAGCTGCACTGTCACCTGTTCATCATCCAGCCAGCTGCACTATCACCTGTTCATCATCCATCCATCCAGCTGCATTATCACCTGTTCATCATCCATCCATCCATCCAGCTGCACTATCACCTGTTCATCATCCATCCATCCAGCTGCGCTATCACCTGTTCATCATCCATCCATCCATCCATCCATCCAGCGTCACTATCACCTGTTCATCATCCATCCATCCAGCTGCACTATCACCTTTTCATCATCCATCCAGCAGCACTATCACCTGTTCATCATCCATCCATCCAGCTGCACTGTCACCTGTTCATCATCCATCCATCCAGCTGCACTGTCACCTGTTCATTATCCATCCATCCAGCTGCACTGTCACCTGTTCATCATCCATCCATCCATCCAGCTGCACTGTCACCTGTTCATTATCCATCCATCCAGCTGCAATATCACCTGTTCATCATCCATCCAGCTGCACTATCACCTGTTCATCATCCATCCATCCATCCAGCTGCACTGTCACCTGCTTATTGCCAGTGCCCAGTCACAGTTACATAGATAGTTACATAGTAGGTAAGGCTGAAAAAAGACTTGCGTCCATCTAGTTCAACCTGGTATAGATATCCATTGCTGATTTGGTAGGTTCTGGTATTTTACAGACAAAATATTCTCTATATATTTCTCTATATGAGGATTTGTCAATAATGTCTTAAAGAGGACAGCAGACGGTTACAAATTCATTAGCACTTTCCTTCTAGTGTTATGTTATTGTTATGTATGTATATATGTATGTTTATATGTACAATGTGTATGTATGTATATATGTACAGTATGGATGTAGGTATAAATGTATGTATATATGTACAGTTTGTATGTATATATGTATAGTATGTACGTATGTATGTATATATGTACAGTATGTATGTAGGTATAAATATATGTATATATGTACGTACGGTATGTTGTCCATCGCGTCCATCGTGTACCTTAACTTTAAGGTACACGATGGACAAGATTATGGCCGTTCTAGGAAACAAGTACCCAGTATCTATCCTTATGTATCAATGCCTATTTCCCTATAGATTGTAAGCTTGCGAGCAGGGCCCTCCTACCTCTGTCTGTAAGTACCCTGTTTGTTGTATCACTGTCTCCTTTGTAAAGCGCAACGGAATATGCTGCGCTACATAAGAAACTGTTAATAAATAAATATATGTGTATATATATAGTATGTATGTATGTATGTATGTGTATATGTACAGTATGTATGTATATGTGTATATGTGCAGTATGTATGTATATGTGTATATGTGCAGTATGTATGTATGTATATATGTGTATATGTATTTGTATGTATGTATATATAGTATGTATGTATGTATGTATGTATGTATGTGTATATGTACAGTATGTATGTATGTGTATATGTGCAGTATGTATCTCCTATATATTTGGCTACATCTGTCACTCAAAGTGGGTGTCTGTGTCTATAACGCTCTGTTCCTGGACTTTCCTCTTAATGGGCCTTATTTTGGTTCACTCTTAGAGGCAAATTCCTTCTTAGATGGGTAAAACCATGTGCGCTGCAGGGGGGCAAATGTAACATGTGCAGAGAGAATTAGATTTGGGTGAGTATTTTGTTTCTGTGCAGGGAAAATACTGCCTGCTTTATTTCTACACTGCAATATATATCTCACTTTGAAGAAAAACCCCACCCAAATCTAATTCTATCTGCACATGTTATATCTGCCCCACCTGCAGTGCACATGGTTTTACCCATCTAAGAAGGATTTTGCCTCTAAGAGTGAACCAAAATAAGGCCCAATGTGTGATTGCCTTCATCTGTGCTGAACACCTTTCTGAGAAATTAACCTGTTTAAAACAGGTGATGGTAATCATACATTAAGGGGAAGTCTAGAAACAGAGCATTGTGTCCCTCCTGGAGAGGGTCATGTTGGGAGGTATGTGACAGAGAACCAGCCCAGTGAGCCCACAGACAGTGCCAGACACCCACTGCCTTCCGATGTTGCCCAGCACTGCTACTCCACAGCCACCAGGTGAGCGCCCCCCTTCCGCGATTTGCGGCAAAACCTCCCCCCCCCGCGCCCCCCCCCCTCCCACGATTCGCGGCAAAAACACCTGCTCCCCCGCGACCCCCCCTACCGTGATTCGCAGCAAAAACACCCCTGCGACCCCCCCTCCCGCGATTCGCTGCAAAAAGAACCCCCACACGACCCCTCCCGCAATTCGCGGCATAACCACCACCCCGCGACCCCCCCCTCCCGCGAATCGCGGCAAACCCTCCCCCGTGACCCCCCCCGATTCGCGGAAAAAACACCCCCCCCCCCCGGCGACCTCCCTCCCGCGATTCGCGGCAAAAAGAACCCCCCCCTTGCACGATTGCCGGCACCCCCCCTGCGACCCCCCTCCCGCGATTCGCGGCACCCCCCCCCCGCAATTCGCAGCAGCCCCAGGATTAAATGGCACATGCAAAACACTGACATGGCTATGGTCGACAATGAAAAAGGTTGACATGAGTTTTTGAAGATTTATTTTTAATTTTTTTAATTTTTTCATTTTCATTGTCATGTGTCGACATGGACACCAATGAAGTGGCACACTTATGTCAACATTTACATGTGTTGACCTTTCTGTGTTGATTTTTTCTTGTGGCGATTCGCGTCACACACCCCCGCACCCCCCCTCCCGCGATTCACGGCACCCCCCGTGACCCCCCACCTCCCGCAATTCGCGGCAACCCCCCACCGGAACCCCTGTGAACCCCGCCCTCCCGCGATTCGCGGCACCCACCCCCGCGACCCCCCCTCCCGCAATTCGCGGCAGCTCCAGAATTAAATTGCACATGGAAAACACTGACATGGCTATGGTCGACAATGAAAAAGGTTGACATGAGTTTTTGAAGATTTATTTTATTTTTTGAATGTTTTTATATTCATTGTCATGTGTCAACATGGACACCAATGAAGTGGCACACTTCTGTCAACATTTACATGTGTTGACCTTTCTGTGTTGATTTTTTCTTGTGGCGATTCGCGTCACACCCCCCCGCAATTCGCGGCACCCCCCGTGACCCCCCACCTCCCGCAATTCGCGGCAACCCCCCACCGGAACCCCTGTGAACCCCGCCCTCCCGCGATTCGCGGCACCCAACCCCGCGACCCCCCCCTCCCGCAATTCGCGGCACCCCCCGTGATTCGCGGCAGCTCCAGAATTAAATTGCACATGGAAAACACTGACATGGCTATGGTCGACAATGAAAAAGGTTGACATGAGTTTTTGAAGTTTTTTTTTCATTTTTTGAATATTTTCATATTCATTCTCATGTGTCGACATGGACACCAATGAAGTGCCACACTTATGTCAACATTTACATGTGTTGACCTTTCTGTGTTGATTTTTTCTTGTGGCGATTTGCGTCACACCCCCCCCCCCACCCCCCCCCCACAACCCCCACTCACGGCACACACACACACACACCTCCCCCCACGATTCTGGGCACCCCACCGCGTGACCCCCCCTCCCGTGATTCACGGCACACCCCCGCAACCCCCCCTCCCATGATTCGCCGCAACCCCCGCCCCGTAACCCCCCCTCCCGCGATTCGCTTCACCCACCCCCGCGACCCCCCCTCCCGCAATTCGCGGCACCCCCCCGCGATTCGCGGCAGCTCCAGAATTAAATTGCACATGGAAAACACTGACATGGCTATGGTCGACAATGAAAAAGGTTGACATGAGTTTTTGAAGTTTTTTTTTCCATTTTTTGAATGTTTTCATATTCATTCTCATGTGTCGACATGGACACCAATGAAGTGCCACACTTATGTCAACATTTACATGTGTTGACCTTTCTGTGTTGATTTTTTCTTGTGGCGATTCGCGTCACACCCCCCCACCCCCCCCGCAACCCCCACTCCCGCGATTCACGGCACACACACACACCCCCCGCGATTCTCGGCACCCCACCCCGTGACCCCCCCTCCCGTGATTCACGGCACACCCCCCGCGACCCCCCCTACCATGATTCGCCGCAACCCCCGCCCCCGTAACCCCCCTCCCGCGATTTGCGGCAACCCACCCCGCGACCCCCCTCCCGCGATTCTCTGCAATCCCTCCCGCGATTTGCAGCATCCACCCCCCCACAACCCCCCCTCCTGCAATTCGCGGCACCCCCCGCAACCCCCCCTCCTGCAATTCGCGGCACCCTCCGTGACCCCCCCTCCCGCGATTCGCGGACACCTAAGTTGCAATACAGGGCATCTTTCATACAATTCTAACCATATTTCTCATATACAAACGTTCACAAATTAAGGGGGCGCAGCCCCTTACGACGGTGTGAAGAGCGCCCGTAGGGCGCGATGAATCACCTAGTGTATGTATATATGTGTATTTGTATGTATGTATGTATATGTGTATATGTGCATATGTATGTATGTATATATGTGTATATGTATTTGTATGTATGTATGTATATGTGTATATGTGCAGTATGTATGTATATATGTGTATATGTGCAGTATGTATGTATATATGTGTATATGTGCAGTATGTATGTATGTATATATGTGTATATGTGCAGTATGTATGTATGTGTATATGTATTTGTATGTATGTATATATTGTATTAATCAAATTATTTTTTGCTACTCAGCAATTTGAGACTGATAAATGTGAGTATTTTCCTCATGCATTGCTCCCACTCAACTCAATGTCGACCTTTTCTGGGTCATTCTTTGGACCATGTTGACCTAATGCATGTGACCTTTTCCATGTGTCGACATTTTGACTGTTGTCCAAGATACTGTCGACCTTATGGTTCTGAAAGCTTTTCTTACTTGCTTACGTTATTGGTCGGCCTAGCTGCCGACTCTGCATCTGTGAGTGTGGGTCGGCGGGTTGTCAGCATCTAGGTCGACAGTCAATAGGTTGACATCAAAAGGTCAACATAGACAAAGGGTTGACATGGAAAAAGTCGACAATCACAAAATGTCGACCCATGAAAAGGTCAACATGAGTTTTTTTAAGTTTTCTGTTGTCCATGTCGTCACCTGCCAAAATGGACCCCAAATGAGTGACCATGTCAATATCAAACCAGAGCTTGTCGACTATATGGTGTGGACTACTGACTGTCGACATCCCTGTGTCGGCTTGTTTTGTGTTTATTTTATGCACTTACCGAAGGCAGCCAATCACAGCACAGTCCAGCTGCACACAAGGCCTTGCGTCCCTTCCAGCAATGGGTGAGGGGCGCTGCTCTACCCAAAAACTCACCTCCATTTTTCTTACTGATCGCCTGTAAATATTGGAAATTGAATGTGGCGGCAATGGACTTGTTTCCTGCCCCGGGCTGCGAGAAGGCAGAGAAGCGCCAAGTGTGAAGCGCGATATGACACCACGCATTAATATTGTAGCATTTTCTTTTGTTCTGCTCATATTTTAAACAGCGCTACATTGTATATAGACCTTTCGCCCAAAGCTGTACCCTACTGAGTTGGAAATTCATTGCTTTTGATTTACAGTATCAGTACTAATATATGAAGCCAGCGGTTTGCAGGCTGGAAGCCCCGGGAATTTTTTTTTTCTAACCTGACACCGATTGATTCGGAAAACTCACGTAATAAATTTGAAAGAAAAGTATTTCTCTTTGATACGCTAATAATTTGTATTTCTGCAGCAAATTTTCGGCGAATGGGGGGGCGATAATTGCAAGGGGCTGTATAAACATGCATAAATGTATATCACACACTCTTTTAATTCCCTTTTCCTGAGGAGCGCAATATAAAAATATCTAAATTAGACGTAAAAGTCAGAGATTTAATGATAATTTTACCCCTTTGGAAAATAATACTTCGTCAGAAGTAATGCGGATAATGGTAGCAGAGTGAGAAGGAACTTACAAAGGAAATAATGTCCCAGCAGGTAAGGGTACAGGGAAAGTAATTAGCTCATTTGTAACATCTGTATGAGGTTAATGAGAAAACATATTCCTGCCTATTGTGAGCCGAATCATTAAGATTAATTCTGAAGTTTGCAAAAGATTCTTTTTTTCTTCCTTCCGTTCCCCCCGAGATTGCTCAGACTGACTGGGTACGGCCAGGAGAATGAGCAAATCAGGGACCACACAGTGTTTTTTCTCCTAGACCAAGAGGTAGTGGCGTGTATTGATTCCTAAACTTATCCGAAAGGAGAGGATGCAGTTAGAATCCCAGCGGTCGGAATCCCGGCGGTCAAAATCCCGACGCCGGAATCCCCTAATGCATTTCACCCCTAGAACACCGACCTACTTAGGGCAAAATCGTGCTGCACTGCAGGGGGCAGATCTAAAAATGTGCAGAGAGACTTAGATTTGAGTGGGGTGTGTTCAAACAGAAAAATAAATTTCATTGTAACCATAAAGCAGCCGGTATTTACCAGGCATGGAAGAAATATAACCCTCCCAAATCTGAATCTCTCTGTGCAGGTTACATCTGCCCCATCTGCAGTGCAGCATGGTTTTGCTCAGTTGCGTGCATTTATGCTTTGCTAAAAAAGCTGAATCAGGTTGTCTGTTCCGTTATTTTGTAAAATGCCACAATCGTGTCTTCCAAGAGGCCATGTCAGATACATACATGTTCATATGTGTGGACTGACATCAATGCAAAGGATTTAATCAAAGATGCCCCCCCCCCCCCCCCCCCCCCGATTCTGAATCCACAGAATATCACATAAAAATACTATTTGTCCTAGGGGCGCCCTGCAGCATATCATTAAAATTGGAATTTGATCCTCTTTTTTTTATAGTTATTAGAGACAGACCTGAAAACTCATCAGTTTTTTCCCTTTAAATAAAAAAAGCCCAGTGACATGCCCTTGACTTTGCCATTCTGACGGATGCTGTTTAAAAATCCCTTTAGATGTCACTCTGTCTTCAAGAATCCAGCTCGAGACCTTGTAGTGGATAAAAGATGCCAGTTTTTCCCTGTGAACGCTGTATCAGAATTTCAGTGTTTTTTTTCTCCTCCATAACTAGAACGTTCTCGCTGCAGTCTGACATGTAAAATACAGGCGAATGCTAATTCTCACTCTCAGTAGATCTTGCATGTCGAGAAAAGTCCCCCCCCCCCCCCCCCCCTAGCAATACATTTATTTAACTCTGAAAAGAACTTTCCCTTCTTCCATCTTGGCTTGCTGGAAAAATCGTTAAATGTCATTAAGTACAAGATGTTTAGCAGTTGGGGCTAGCACTAGCCATTAGCTTTAATTAGGAAGTCAATTAGAGCATGTCTCCTAATATTAGGTGTGATATGGTTATGTATGCAGAGAGGCGTCTGTTTCATGTCACACACTGGGGACAGATCGCACATCGGCTTCTGTCTGTAACCATCGGTTTGTATTTCCTCATTTTGCATAAAGAGACAATATTGTATCTTTATATTCCAGTCCCTGGTGACCAATATCCCGTATAAAGTCCAGTCCCTGGTGACCAGTATCCCATACAGAGTCCAGTCCCTGGTGACCAGTATACCATACAGAGTCCAGTCCCTGGGGACCAGTATACAATACAGTGTCCAGTCCCCTGGTGACCAGTATACCATACAGAGTCCAGTCCCTGGTGACCAGTACACCATAGAGAGTCCAGTCCCTGGTGACCAGTACACCATACAGAGTCCAGTCCCTGGTGGCCAGCATACCATACAGAGTCCAGTCCCTGGTGGCCTGCATACCATACAGTGTCCAATCCCTGGTGACCAATATCCCATACAGAGTCCAGTCCCTGGGGACCAGTATACCATACAGAGTCCAGTCCCTGGTGACCAATATCCCATACAGAGTCCAGTCCCTGGTGACCAGTATCCCATACAGAGTCCAGTCCATGGTGACCAGTATCCCATACAGAGTCCAGTCCCTGGTGACCAGTATCCCATACAGAGTCCAGTCCCTGGTGACCAGTATACCATACAGAGTCCAGTCCCTGGTGACCAGTATACCATACAGACTCCAGTCCCTGGTGACCAGTATACCATACAGAGTCCAGTCCCTGGTGGCCAGTATCCCATACAGAGTCCAGTCCCTGGTGACCAATATCCCATCCAGATTCCAGTCCCTGGTGACCAGTACACCATACAGACTCCAGTCCCTGGTGACCAGTACAGAGGCGGAACTACCATTGGTGCAGCAGGTGCATTGCACCAGGGCCCCTGAAGACTAAGGGGCCCACTTCTGCCACCCACTGCTATGTGGCATATTGTGAACTTGGTTTGGAGTGGAAGAGGAGGGCCCAAAAATGTAGTTTTGCACCTGGGCCAACCATTCGTAAGTTCCGACACTGGACCAGTATACCATACAGAGTCCAGTCCCTGGTGACCAGTATACCATACAGACTCCAGTCCCTGGTGACCAGTATACCATACAGAGTCCAGTCCCTGGAGACCAGTACACCATACAGAGTCCAGTCCCTGGTGACCAGTATACCATACAGAGTCCAGTACATGGTGACCGGTACACCATACAGACTCCAGTCCCTGGTGGCCAGTATCCCATACAGAGTACAGTCTATGGTGGCCAGTATACCATATAGTGTCCAGTACCTGGTGACCAGTAAACCATAGAGTCCAGTCCCTGGTGATCAGTATACCATACAGAGTCCAGTCCCTGGTGACCAGTATATCATAGAGTCCAGTCTGTGGTGGACAGCATACCATACAGAGTCCAGTCCCTGGTGACCAGTATACCATACAGAGTCCAGTCCCTGGTGACCAGTACACCATACAGAGTCCAGTCCCTGGTGACCAGTATACCATACAGAGTCCAGTCCCTGGTGACCAGTACACCATACAGAGTCCAGTCCCTGGTGGCCAGCATACCATACAGAGTCCAGTCCCTGGTGACCAGTACACCATACAGAGTCCAGTCCCTGGTGGCCAGTATACCATACAGAGTCCAGTCCCTGGTGACCAGTATACCATAGAGTCCAGTCCCTGGTGACCAGTATACCATACAGAGTCCAGTCCCTGGTGACCAGTACACCATACAGAGTCCAGTCCCTGGTGACCAGTACACCATACAGAGTCCAGTCCCTGGTGGCCAGCATACCATACAGAGTCCAGTCCCTGGTGACCAGTATACAATACAGAGTCCAGTCCCTGGTGGCCAGCATACCATAAAGAAATATACAGTATTTCCGTATCAGAATCACATCTTCTATGCAGCTCGTTGTATTAGTATTCATAGAGAACAGAGGACTATACGCCAGACATGTAATATTCAGCAAGCGGGACATATAAGGTTCACGCCAAGGCATTAGAACAAGAACTACATATACTGTACGTAGAGGATTTAGGCTAATGATGAAGGGGAATAGGTAAACACACTACACCTTCATATGATAATATACCCCTGATGTGTTGTGTGTTATATACCCAAATACAAGATCCAACAACGCTCAGCACAATCATATTCATTTTCACTCTGCCCTCAATAAAAATAATTGAAGTAACGAGGTGACGAAGGTCCCGGGGTCCTGGAATGAAATTTTTGAGCGTAGCGATTTGCAAAATAACTCTGCATGTGAAGAGGGCGAAATGATTCACTGCGACATTTCCAACACGGGCAAATTATCTCCTCATAAAATGCATTTGGCCACTAATTGCAGCAATTCTTTATAATGTTCCAAGTTAAAATAATAATATACAATTAAATATACAATATAATATGTAATCAAAGATTATATTTTCATGCACGGAAGGACAGCAAACCAATTTTAATGGTAATTGTATACTGAAGAATGCTCAATAAAATAATTGAAATTGAAAATTTTAAATAGAAAAATGCCAAAAAATAAAATAAAAAAACAATTAGCAGAATAAGGAATGAATTTGTTAAGTAGAAACATCTGATGTGCCTGGAAATTACGATTTACTGATTTGGTGATCTCTTTTATCTATCTATCTATCTATCTATCTATCTATCTATCTATCTATCTATCTATCTAGTGGCGTAAGTTCGTTCCAGTTGTCCGGAGGCAAGATATATATTGTGCCCCCCCCCACACACACCCTATTTAACTTTATTTAAAATATATACATAGGTGTGCACACGGGGGGGTGCCAGTTGTGCACAGGCACCTCCTAATGACAGGCACCCTCCCCCTGAATGATTTCAGCACCACCTTTTGACCAGTAGCAGCAGTGCGGATGCGGCTCGGCCATGCTGGCTGCTGAGCAGTGCTGTGGCCGCCAGGGGCGAAACTACCGCTGGTGCAGAGCACCGCGGTTTAGGGGTCTTTTGTTGATCTTTAAGTGCAGCGCTAGAATGGATGTGCGGGCACTCAGTGGGATGCCGAAAATGAAGACGTGCGGGCGGGTTGTTCCTCCTCACAGTCGGCATAGCACAATATAATATGTAATCAAAGATTATATTTTCATGCACGGAAGGACAGCAAACCAATTTTAATGGTAATTGTATACTGAAGAATGCTCAATAAAATAATTGAAATTGAAAATTTTAAATAGAAAAATGCCAAAAAATAAAATAAAAAAACAATTAGCAGAATAAGGAATGAATTTGTTAAGTAGAAACATCTGATGGGTACTTCTTTACTTTCACGGCGCCAGCATGGCGCCGCGCGTACTTCCGGGTTACGCTCGCCACTAATTAAGTAAAATAAACTAAGTTAATGCCATGCCAACATGGATAGTTCATACCTCCACTATCCATGTTGGCATGGAGTTGATTTTAATTAGCGTGGCGAGCGTAGCGAGCCACCGAGCCCACAGCGTGGGCGAGCGAAGCGAGCCCCGCAAGGGGACTCTGACGCGCGGCGCCATGCTGGCGCCGTGAAAGTAAAGAAGTACCATCTGATGTGCCTGGAAATTACGATTTACTGATTTGGTGATCTCTTTTATCTATCTATCTATCTATCTATCTATCTATCTATCTATCTATCTATCTAGTGGCGTAAGTTCGTTCCAGTTGTCCGGAGGCAAGATATATATTGTGCCCCCCCCACACACACCCTATTAAACTTTATTTAAAATATCTACATAGGTGTGCACACGGGGGGGTGCCAGTTGTGCACAGGCACCTCCTAATGACAGGCACCCTCCCCCTGAATGATTTCAGCACCACCTTTTGACCAGTAGCAGCAGTGCGGATGCGGCTCGGCCATGCTGGCTGCTGAGCAGTGCTGTGGCCGCCAGGGGCGAAACTACCGCTGGTGCAGAGCACCGCGGTTTAGGGGTCTTTTGTTGATCTTTAAGTGCAGCGCTAGAATGGATGTGCGGGCACTCAGTGGGATGCCGAAAATGAAGACGTGCGGGCGGGTTGTTCCTCCTCACAGTCGGCATAGCAACAGACAGCCAATCGCGAGACTGCCTGTTGCTGAATCGGGGGCAGGCCAGAAGACACTGCTCAGGCACAAGTGATCAAATCAGTCTGTTTAGGATAAAGCAATATTGTCAAGCCCTGGCATATTGTGTAATGGGCATTATGGTGTGTGGCATTATGTGGAATTGGCATTATAGTGTGTGGCATTATGCATAATGGGCATTACTGACCGTGGCATTATGTGTAATGGGCATTACATTGTAACTTTTTGCAGCGTGCCTTCGGCGCGCACTGTCCTTCTTTCTAGTATGTGTGGGGGGAATGATTCTTTCTGAAGTGCATATACATAAATAAGTCACCTTCTATTAAGTTTGCATTGATGCGGTGATGGACACGCCCAGTCGGTGGAGATGGACATGCCCAGTAGGCGGTGCTAGACACGCCCTTCAAATGATGCACCCCCTAAGAAAATGGGCTACGCACGCCTAGGAATATATATTTCTGTTCAGAAATAGATCAGATAGATAGATAATTAGACCAATCGATAGATAAAACATATATTTCAGAACTCAAAAGCAAACTCAGAAAGAAATATTGTTGGCTTTTAAATAACTGATTTAAACTTGCAGGGGGAGGAGAGGTGCCCCCTTGGGAGCAGGAGCCCGGCGGCAGATGACTCCATTGCCTCCCAGAGTTCTGCCTCTGTATCTATCTATCTATCTATCTATCTATCTATCTATCTATCTATCTATCTATCTATCTATCTATCTATCTATCTATCTATCTATCTATCTATCTATCTATCCTTGTTTTAAACAACCTGGGAACCACTGTAAATCATATGTGTCCTGGATAAAAGCCTGTGTGTACTACTCTGCTGTTTTGGATATATATATATATATATATATATATATATATATATATATATATATATATATACTGTACTGTACCTACGGCATTGATATGGCCCAGGCACAAGCCTCTCCCTTTAGAGCGCTGTATTCCCGACAGACCCAGAGCAGCATCATGAATCCGGTGTGCGCTCCCACAGCTCAGTTTTGGCTCCGGACTCCAGCAGGGAAAGGGTTAGACCCCAGAAGACCCAGCCAGGGCTGACAGCCGGCCCCTCGGGAGGGAATCAGTCAGCATCCAGGACCAGGAGCCCCATGCATATATTACCCTCCCATCTGTATCACTGCTCTATGGCACCGCTCGCCGGCCTGTGTTGTGCTGCTGCTGAATGTATACTTAATAATACCTCACAGCTGTCACTGGGCTCAAATCTATTATACAAGGATGAAAAAGTGATGGATGAAAAGAATGAACACTTTCCCCCAGAGCTCACCTCCCCCGGCAGATCAATAGCCACGCTCATACACAGGCGAAGCACAGAGGACCCGGCTAATTGAGCCATTGTCAAATCATAATCAGAATATCAAACATAATAAACAACCTGACGCAGAAATCAGCATCTGGAATTCATTTGTACTTTATTCATTTCATAATGCCCAGACCGTGTCTTATACATCAGCACCATTCATGCAAATTCCAGGTCACAAATATATCGAACAATCACAAATATATCGTACATACAGTGATGTCATCGGCACAGATAAGTGTGCAAGGACTGAGATGCACACCTCGAGCGCCGCTGTAATATCGTTTGGTGCATCCTTATATACCGCCATTAATTTCACCATAAAAACTCACACTTCCAGGTCAAGCACAAGAAAACGGGTTCTGGTGGATGCCGTTATAATTTATGAATCATATAATCACCACTTGTAAGGCTCAGCAAGACGCATTGAGTAATGTCCATACTATTACGGAATAAAAAACAGAACATCCAGTATAAGTAGTGCCTACAAGTCACAGACAGTCCAGTGCTCACAATAAAATAACATTCAATACACCATAAACACATTTATATTCTCAGGGACAAATTCACACAAGGTCAAATTGCATTTGGAAATTATTGCATAGAAGAAATATCACAGTGATTACAGTATATAACTGCAAACAGGAAACCCCATATTGCAAGCAGCAGCGTTAGTATCAATACTTTCATAACATCCCAAAATATATTGTTACTAATGTTATATAGAAATATCTCACAACAACAAGCATTTATCATAGACATGCCCACATGTGGAGCTAGACACTCCCACATGTAGAGCTAGACACTCCCACATGTGGAGCTAGACACTCCCACATGTGGAGCTAGACACTCCCACATGTGGAGCTAGACACTCCCACATGTGGAGCTAGACATGTACAGGCCGCTGGTGAAATCAGCGTCCTGTACAGTCCTGCGAAACGTTAGGGTATGTTATACATGTTACTCAGAGCATGTACAGTTCCAGGCCTTTGTCTATATCTGGGGTAGCCAACCCTAGTCCTCGAGTGCTACCAACAGTGCATGTTTTCCAGGTCTCCTCACAGAATCACAAGTGAGCTAATTAGCTCCATCTGTGTATCTTTTAAAATGTGTCAGTGATTAATGAGTGCAGCTGTGCAGCAGCTAGGTTGTCTGGAAAATGTGAACTGTTGGTAGCTCTCGAGGGCTAGGGTTGGCTACCACTGGTCTATATAGACATGAAGGGTGACATTCTATGGAATGCGATTATCGTTTTTTTTGCGGTAATTAGACCACAAAATGGCGCTATCGCATTTTCCCATTAAATCGTTTATTTAATGGGATGCGCACAGGGGCTGAAATCGCATATTATGTGCGTTAAGGTCTGGTGAATAAAAATGCGAGATTAATTCGCATTTTTATCGCATCCAGATGTTTTCGCACAGAAAAGTATACAAGTCGCTTATTTAATGCTATGCGCATTTGCACATCGCATTATTTAAGTGACTAATTTTCGCACTAATTTCAGACCTGGGTCTGTTAGGCGAATTAGGCAGAACCCTGCACAGATCGCAATGTTCCGTGCAGGGTTCTGCTGTAAAAAATAATAGAAATGGTTAAAAAATAAAAAAAAACAAGCGCGGGGTCCCCCGCCCGAGCATAACTAGCCACGGGCTAACTGAGCCGGTGCTGGTGACATAAAATCAGAGTCCCTGACAAATAGGGGTCCCCTTGATTTTATAAAACCAGCACCGGGCTCAAGGTCCGGCGCTGGTTCCCAAAATACGGGGGACAAAGTGACTAGGGGTCCCCCGTATTTTAAGAACCAGCACCGGACACAACCAGCCAGCAGGGTAATGCCACAGCCGGGGGGAGACTTTTTATACAAGTCCCCCCGGCCAAAGCATTAACCCCCTGGCTGGTCAGCATGGGCAGGGGTCCTGGGGAAGTGGGGACCCCCCAATGAAGGGGTCCCCCCCCTCCAGGACTTACCAGCCCATGCTGATAGTCCGGGGCTGTCCCCGATGCCCCTGGCCGGTGGGCATCGGGCTGATGATTTGTGTAAAAAAAAGAATGAAAACTATTGTTTTACACTGGCGAACTATGAGTCCCAGCAAGCCTACCCCGCATGCTGGGACTTGGGGAACCACAAGTCCCAGCATGCGGGGCATTAAAGGGCCCGCTGGCACTTGTAGTTCTGCAGTGAAAAAAATAGTGCACAAAATCACACTGACACCCTGTAAAATAAAACTTTAATACACACAAAACACACACACACTGATACTTACCTACCTTGAGCCCGTAGGTCGGTCCCTGGATCCTGGGTCCGGGCTCCGGGGCTCCAGGGCAGAAGAGTCCGGTTCCGGGGCCTTGGTCCTGGTTCCGGGGCTGGTCCTGGGGTTCCGGGGCTCCTGGCGTGAAGAATCCGGGGTCCGGGATCCGTGGTAGTCCCCAGTGGTACCTAAGGAGGCAAATCCAACTCACCTGCTCCCCGGCGGCGACCTCCGGTGACAGCGCTGCTCCAGACTGGTACCCGGCTTGCAGGACTTTGCCCGGCGCTGAGATGTTTCCTCCTCGCCGTCTCTGCACAGAATGACTTCTCGGCCAATCAGGAGCCGAGAAAGTCGGCTCCTGATTAGCCAGAAATCATTCTGAATACAGACGCCGAGGAAGTAACATCTCAGCGCATCCAGAGCAGAGATGTTACTTCCTCGGCGTCTGTATTCAGAATGATTTCTGGCCAATCAGGAGCCGACTTTCTCGGCTCCTGATTGGCCGAGAAATCATTCTGTGTAGAGACGGCGAGGAGGAAACATCTCAGCACCGGGCAAAGTCCTGCAAGCCGGGTACCAGTCTGGAGCAGCGCTGTCACCGGAGGTCGCCGCCGGGGAGCAGGTGAGTTGGATTTGCCTCTTTAGGTACCCCTGGGGACTACCACGGATCCCGGACCCCGGATTCTTTTTTTTTTTTAAACTTTGCGCTGTCCTGCAAATGTGCGATTTTCAGACTTGAAAATCGCACATTTTTAGGACTAAATACAGCGCACCACTTCGCTGCAAATCGCCCCTCTTCGCACTTTTCAGCCTCCAATGCGCATCACATTAAATATGCGCATTTTGGCTGAAAAATGCAATTTGAAAAAGTGCGATTTGCGGCGATATGGTGCGCTAATAAAACATGCGCATTTAGCGCAAACCATAGAATGTCACCCGAATTGTCTGTTTGTTGTATCGCCAGTCAGAAGTATAAGACTGCTTAGCTGCGGTACGTTCGGCGATGGAAAACATTGAAGTTAGCTGATTAGAGAACAAGGCCTTTGTACCGGAGACAGGCACCAGCAGGTTATACGGGGTGAGCGTACAGTATATACTGCATGTATTCTCGGTGTGTCATGTTTAGACTGATTAGATGTGGTGAGGACCAGTGACAAATAAGAAAGAGATGAGGTAGACGGTGACATGTAAGTGTACGGGTATATGAGTAACGGTGATGTGTGATTAATGCGCTCGGGGGTCAGAGGGAACGGCTGTTAAATACTCATGACGAGATATTACTAGGCAGAGAACGTGCTCTCGCCTCCTTTTCAATTAACACTTTTCTAAAAGTGTAAAATATTCCGCTGATAGCTGTGAATTGGCCATTTATTGCCTTAATCATTTGGGGCTGTAATTCGTGGCGGTGACCTCTGGAAATTCACTGGTTAATTACATGTAAGACAAAATAGGAAAACTTCAGATCGCCTCATCCGGCGCACTCATTACTGCGTGCGTTACGTTTACTGCCTTACGGCAAATACATATATACCACCTGAAATGAGCGGGCTATCCGGGGCCCCATTACTGCGTGCGTCACGTTTACTGCCTTACGGCAAATACATATATACCACCTGAAATGAGCGGGCCATACGGGGCCCCATTGTTCCTCTGGTTTCAGTGTCTTTTTACCTCTTTGTAAACAGAAAATGATGGCGATACACAAATACATATAACTTAAGTTAGAAGCCCATCAAAATGACACCAGGGGTGGATTATAGGGCGGCTCTAAGTTCAGCAGTCCCTGCACATCTCCCACCCAGTCTGGTGTATAGGACACCAGTAACCGCCAACATCTAGCAAAGGGGATTGGGTGTGCAGGGGTGTGGGAGGGGCAAGCACAGGACCCCGCCCCTCCGATGGGACACAGTATATATAAGCAGATGAGCCAGTTACTGCCTCCTCCTCACCCAGGTCATCTGCAGCGCCGGAACTGACCCTCTTCTCCTCCTGGTCACCGCACCGCTCACCCCACACAGCGTCTTACCCCTACCTGCAGGACTGATTCACCTTCTCCCCCCGCCAGTATGTGGCCCCGGTGTTTCGACTCTCAGCGCTGTGGGATCGGCTGGTGGATCCTGCACCTGTTTCCTGGTCACTGATGCTACCAAGACATACTTTTAAATTGCGTAATTTTTATTGAAGTTTAACATTTACGTAAACCATAGTAAAAGGGCATAATAATTATGGCGATATATAAATGAAGGTTAGGCAAAAACATTGTTAGGTACTTTCATATGTGGGTGCATACAAAAGAGAGATGTGCAGTGAAGCAAGAGTAATAATATAACTTAGCGCACACAGGATAAATATGAATTATAATCCCGAAGGCGCCATTCAGGTAGACATTTAAAGCTAAAAGCATATGGTGTCAGATTTATACATATCTATGTGGGTGCAGCCAATCATATTATGACAAAGCATAAATAAAAAAAACGTTAATATATCGCAATAGTATGAGAAAAAGGAGAACAAAAATGCTGCCCATCCTAATACAAGTAGACCCCAAAATAAACCAACTTAACACTAACAAAATAAAATCCTCAAAACAAACCTCCCCATAACCCCCAACTCTGTATGGCCTAACCCCAACCTAGGTATACCTGGATCCCAAACAACTTGTCCCCACCCAACTGACTATACTAACTTATCTTGTCCCCCACCCCACTAACTAAACTCTATTCTCCTTCCCTCCCCCCTACCCAAATAAAGGATACTGAACGGATAGCTGACGGGCTTTAAAAAAAAAAAAAAAAAAAAAGAAGGAACCGGGATATTTTTAGAAGGGAGTCGGACCAGTCTTCCTGCAATTAAGTGTCACAGCCAGAGTGCTTAAGAACGTGCCACAACAATGGAGGGAAGCCCTCAATGATACAGAGTCAGAATATGCCAGCACTGCCTCTCATCGTCTAAGCAAATAAGTAACATACGTTAGACTACCAGGACAAACTTACCTACCTTAAGCCTATACCTACCCCGGAAGGGTGGGTAAGACTCAGCATTTGTACCTCCCCCGAAGAGCCAAGAATAGTGGCATTTACAGAAATGAAGGCGGGGCTTATGACAGCAAGCCCCATCCCCGGAAAAGGCTGCACAGAGTCTCCTTTCTGAAGAGGAGACAATCAAAGTAGGCAAGTAACCTGGGGTTCACCATAGTAAATAGAGGGGGGCACCCTGTATATAGGGGCACTATATAGAGGGGTATGGGGGTGCAGTGTATATATAGGGGCAGTATATGGTGGTGGGTGTAGAATATGGAAGAGGTGTATATTAGGGCAATATAAGGTGGTTTTGGTTTGTCTGTGTCCCAAATAGAGCTCCACCTGGTGCCCTCTAGTGGCCGAGGGCAGCACCACATAGGAGAGTGGTTCCAAGAATCGATGGAGGGTCCTGGCAGTAAAAGCCACTTATTCTGCGTTTCGTGAAATCACTGTACACTTCATCAGGTAAGTTTAATACAGGATCAGATGTAATAGGTATTTCAGTATAAATGAAGATGAGGAGTTACCTGCAGGTGGCTATTTATCACCTACTGTATCCAATCTTTCACCATTAGTGGGCGTGCCTCTTTTTGAACTTATTACACTGTTTTCTCACTGGGAAATAAGTTTAACGTGATGGAGGTACGTCTTTTTTAACCTAAACTATTATGTTACTGGGGGTTATTCTGAGTGCATCGCTTCCCGCGCGTTCGTGCAGATGCTCGGTGTTAGCGGGCACAGTAAACTGCTTGTCCGCCATCCTGTTCACACCTAGCAGTGTGGGCGGAGGGTGTGGGGTGGCGGCAAAGGTTTGTGCCCATGGGAATGCCCAGCGGGCAGCTGATGTGAGTGGATGTGAGCTGCCCACCTGCTTCTCCTGCAGGGCGCTCGTACATGTGAGACACCTCTCACATCTGTAGAAATCATATGATTTCAAATTCTCATTCACTCTCTTGTCATCTCCCGCCTTGACTACTGCAACATCCTTCTCTCTGGGCTACCTCTCACCCGCCTCGCACCTCTCCAATCCATTCTTAACGCTGCTGCTAGGCTCATCTTCCTCTCCCGCCGCTCTACCTCCGCCTCCCCCCTCTGTTTATCTCTTCACTGGCTCCCCATTCCTTTCCGAGTTCTCTTTAAACTCCTCACCACCACCTACAAGGCTCTCTCCTCCTCCACAGCTCCCTACCTCTCTTCACTGATCTCTATCCACACTCCCTCCCGTCCTCTTCGCTCCATCGCTGACCGCCGACTGACCTCTCACCTAATCACCTCCTCCCACTCCCGTGTCCAAGATTTCTCTCGCGCTGCCCCCCTGCACTGGAACAACCTCCCGCCACCCATCAGGCTATCTGATTCCCTTACCTCCTTCAAGCGCTCCCTCAAAACCCACTTTTTTCGACTAGCCTATCCCTCCTCCTAACCTCTTTTGATCCTCCTATCCTGCCTCCGTTCCCCTCCGTTCCTACTTATCCTATTGTATTTCGTTCGTCCACCCACCTATTTTTAGTATGTTAACTCTTATGAGCAGGGCCCTCCTTCCTCACGTACTCACCCTACCTCATTACCTCACCTGTGCTCCTGTCCTGTTCTTCCCTTCCTCTACTTCATCTTCGGTCTCCTTGACTATTTTGACACCTACTTCTGAACTGATGCTGATTTTAGTTCTACCAGCTATACCCCTATTTATACTGTATCTTTCTACACACCCTGTACGTTACCTTGTAATTTTTTTTTTGTTTGCTATGTACGGCGCTGCGGACACTTTGTGGCGCCTTATAAATAAACGTACTACTACTACTACTACTACTACTATGATGGTCGGCGATCATCGATATATTTCCTCCCCGCACGCAAGCTGCAAATCGATGTTTATGCAAAACAGTGCAGGGGAAACTCGGCCTGCAAGGGGGGGGGGGGGGGGGGGCGGCGTTTAGTGGACTCGCAAAGCTGTGAAATTCGCAGCTTTGCAAGTCAACCAGAATAAGGTCCATTATGTATTGCTTTTCCTTTTGCCTGTTGAGTATTTGTTTCCAGTGTAAGGATGAAATCCTTTTGCAAATAGACAATAGTTCTGGAGACTTCCACTGAACAGGCCCCACCCCAAATCGGGCACTCACCCTGTCAATCACATCTACATAGAGCCTGCCCCACACCAGTAAATCTCATACTTGCACGTATGTTACGATTAGATTTATTACAAATTCTAAAAAGTAGATATCACATTTAGCACCTTCCACTATCAGTGCTTAGAATGTTCTAGATAAAGGATAGCTGAAGCTGATTGGTTGGGAATGGATAGGCAGGTCAGTCTCCTTCCCTGTAAAAATGGGTTGATTTGCGCTAGAACACCGTGTACAACGCATGCACGCACTTATGTAAATGGATCTCATGTCTCTGATCCAATCCAGTTTGTTCCCAATATATGCAGTATATCGTCTCCACGTTTATGGCCATTATGATTTAATGCCAGTAGTTTCCGTGGCACACCATGGCATACATTGCGGATCTTGGCCGGGTACACCGTGCCCCCTGCTGCATCCTAACTGGAGCAATTTCCACGAGATATAATTGCATGTGAAATCATCTCGTTTGACACAATTTGCAGACGAAATTGCAAGCAATAAGTTTACACAAATTACATCGTTCTGCAGATGTCACAACTTGTGCTAATTTTGCTGTAAATGTATGTAATTGGCACTAACGGGGGAAGCTAAACACTCAGGAAGGGAAACTGGTATCACGTGCGTATAAATAGAAAGGACGCAGGTGCCTAAACGCGGCAGGGTACACTTTTCCTTTTTAATAGCGATTCACCTTTAAATTGCCTCATTTCCGCTAAGGGGCTTGGATGGGGAATGTATGGTATCATTCTACAGTATAGCTGCTGAGATGTTTTACTTGTCCTAATTTGGTACGCCTCATTACACATACAATATATAGTACATCAATACCTGGAATTTGTATGTTGCACAACTCTTCAGAACCTGACCACATCCACCTGTGGGACCAAACAGGGCCTGAGGTTTGTTATTCCGTGTAGCGTATACAAGAAACAGAGTATGAAAATGATAATTACTCAGGGATTAAAATAGATAATTGGACGTATTTTCAGACTACGCTCCATTAACACTGCACAAAGTAGGTCGATGGTCCTAGAGCGGATTTAAACAACCTGTGCCCCACTGGCTGTTGCACTACAATCCCCAGCAACCCTCAGCTCACATTGGCTAAATGCTACGTTGCCATAAGTTGCACTTGGACCGCGTGGTGTCACGTGCCAGCCTCAGCGCAGTCAGTGACCCTGGGTACGATGCTTAGTATTTGAAGCCATTGCTAATTTCGTCAGGAACGCACTTTTCTGGCCTGCTGGGGGGTTTAATAGAGATTCATATAAATGAACATTGTACAGCGTTTGCTTCACCAGGCAGAACTCAGCTCCCTCATTAAAATGACTTTAGTGATCTTTTAATTCCCAGTTTATTAAACATCATTTTTAGAATAAAATAATTTTGTTGCATTGGCTGATTGTATCAGTTTTATTTTTTTCATATCTTGGAAGAGTTGCAGGATGGGAAACACATATTAATAGAGCGGAATGTTTGGTGGTGATACCTTGGCCGGCGAATGACCACTGTAAATATCACCTCCGTGTTCTCTGTCACCGGTGGACGCCATTAATACGTAATAGCGATTCCAATGTAATACACAGCAATGGTCTTGTGGTCTGATTCAGACCTGGTTGCAGTTCTCCCCAAATATTGCAGTTGTGTCCAGGTCGCTGCAAGCGAGAGCCGCGGTGGCTGTGTGATGTCACAAGCGGCCACTGCAACCCTAAACATGGCTTGTCAGTGGATACATAGCAAGGAGGACCCCGGTGAGGGGGAGGGCTTTGTCCTGTCCTGGGTGATCCCTGCAGCCTAGAGCCGCCAGTTGTACTTTTGGGATAATTAGCGGGATTCTATCGCAGGGAGGCGGACAACAAGCTGTACACTGTACGATCAGGTCTGAATATCCCCGACTGCGGCCAGTGTGAGAGTCTGGGGGAGCGGCAGAAGAACCTAGTAACGACCCCGGACATTAATGTACACATTGGTCTCATTGTACACTGCATGCTGCATGGGATACAGTATTAATATCTAACACAATGGATGGTCCCCTGTGTAATATACACTTGCTATTGTTGTCTTGATTTGAGCCAAGAATAGGGGGGTTCCGTGCAGCCAGAACTCTTCCCCATGGATCTGTACTTGTACCAGTGCTTTTTAATATCTCTATTGGTGATATTGCAAATGGAATTGAGTTTAAAATGTGCCTTTTTGCAGATGACACAAAGGTATGCAACAGGGTAGACACACCAGGAGGGGTAAAACAAATGATTGAGGATCTAGGCAGATTAGAGGAATGTTCAAGAGAATGGCAACTACAGTTTAATGCCAAAAAATGCAAAATCATGCACTTGGGTCTCAGAAATCCAAAGACTAAATATAGTATAAATGGCACTATAATGGAAACTACTGAGGAAGAGAGGGATCTAGGTGTTACTATTTCAGGGGACTTAAAAGCAGGTAGGCAATGTAACAAAGCAATGAAGAAGGCAAGTCAGATGCTTGGTTGCATAGGGAGCGGTATCAGCAGTAGAAAGAAAGAAGTAATAATGCCACTGTATAGGTCATTGGTACGACCTCATCTAGGCCCCCATTTATCACTGATCGCATTTACAATGCGATCTGGGCGGAATATTACCGCCCAGGATCGCATTGTAAAATGCGATCATTTCGCCCCAATGTATTATCTGCCGGGCGCAGGGACAGGGCTCTGAAAGGAGCCTGTCCCTGCGATGCCTGGTGCCGGAAGCCGGGGGGTCTGCGCATGCGCGGTTATGCGCTGACCCCCCCCGCGACCCCGATGACCGCACTGCCACTCGGACAGTGCGATGTGTAGCCATAGGCTACAATGGGCTATCGCCATCCCAGGGGTGCGATGCCGGGCTGCCCGATGTTGATACATCGGGCAGCTTCGCATCCCCCATAGAAACCTATGGGGGATGCGGTAGGCGGCGCTGCAGGGGGGATCACAGCAGGGATCGGAGATTCCTGCTGCGGTCCCCTTTAATACATTTAGGTGATACTTATTATTTGCGGCTAAACCCCGAAAACGTGTGTTTTCGGGGATTTAGCCGCAAATATTGCTTGATACATGGGCCCCGTAGAGTATTGTGTTCAGTTCTGGAGGCCATATCTCCAGAAGGATATAAATACATTAGAGACTGTACAAAGAAGGGCAACTGAAATGGTGCATGGCCTACATCACATAACGTACCAGGAAAGACTTAATATGTATACTTTAGAGGAGAGAAGGGAAAGGGGGGACATGATAGAAACTTTCAAATATATCAAGGACTTTAACAAGGTACAGGTGGGAGACATTCTTCACAGGAAGAGGAGCAGCAGAACACGAGGACATGCACTGACACTAGAGGGAGGAAGGTACAGGTGGGAGACATTCTTCACAGGAAGAGGAGCAGCAGAACACAAGGACATGCGCTGACACTAGAGGGAGGAAGGTACAGGTGGGAGACATTCTTCACAGGAAACGGAGCAACAGAACACGAGGACATGCACTGACACTGGGGGAGGAAGGTCCAGGTGGGAGACATTCTTAACAGGAAGAGGAGCAGCAGAACACGAGGACATGCACTGACACTAGAGGGAGGAAGGAACAGGTGGGAGACATTCTTCACAGGAAGAGGAGCAGCAGAACACGAGGACACGCACTGACAATAGAGGGAGGAAGGTACAGGTGGGAGACATTCTTCACAGGAAGAGGAGCAACAGAACACGAGAACACGCACTGACATTAGGGGGAGGAAGGTACAGGTGGGAGACATTCTTCACAGGAAGAGGAGCAGCAGAACACGAGGACATGCACTGACACTAGAGGGAGGAAGGTACAGGTGGGAGACATTAGTCACAGGAAGAGGAGCAGCAGAACACGAGGACATGCACTGACACTAGGGGGAGGAAGGTAGACATTCCTCACAGGAAGAGGAGCAGCAGAACACGAGGACATGCACTGACACTAGAGGGAGGAAGGTACAGGTGGGAGACATTCTTCACAGGAAGAGGAGCAGCAGAACACGAGGACACGCACTGACACTAGGGGGAGGAAGGTACAGGTGGGAGACATTCATTACAGGAAGAGGAGAAGCAGAACACGAGGACACGCACTGACACTAGGGGGAGGAAGGTACAGGTGGGAGACATTCTTCACAGGAAGAGGAGCAGCAGAACACGAGGACACGCACTGACACTAGGGGGAGGAAGGTACAGGTGGGAGACATTCGTCACAGGAAGAGGAGCAGCAGAACACGAGGACATGCACTGACACTAGAGGGAGGAAGGTACAGGTGGGAGACATTCTTCACAGGAAACGGAGCAACAGAACACGAGGACATGCACTGACACTGGGGGAGGAAGGTCCAGGTGGGAGACATTCTTAACAGGAAGAGGAGCAGCA
Organism: Crinia signifera; assembly: GCF_055691185.1. Taxonomy (NCBI): domain Eukaryota; kingdom Metazoa; phylum Chordata; class Amphibia; order Anura; family Myobatrachidae; genus Crinia; species Crinia signifera. The sequence goes on along the minus strand of NC_139224.1, from coordinate 176,207,156 downwards.
GAACACGAGGACATGCACTGACACTAGAGGGAGGAAGGTACAGGTGGGAGACATTCTTCACAGGAAGAGGAGCAGCAGAACACGAGGACACGCACTGACACTAGAGGGAGGAAGGTACAGGTGGGAGACATTCTTCACAGGAAGAGGAGCAACAGAACACGAGGACATGCACTGACACTAGAGGGAGGAAGGTATAGGTGGGAGACATTATTCACAGGAAGAGGAGCAGCAGAACACGAGGACATGCACTGACACTAGGGGGAGGAAGGTACAGGTGGGAGACATTAGTCACAGGAAGAGGAGCAGCAGAACACGAGGACACGCACTGACACTAGAGGGAGGAAGGTACAGGTGGGAGACATTAGTCACAGGAAGAGGAGCAGCAGAACACGAGGACATGCACTGACACTAGGGGGAGGAAGGTACAGGTGGGAGACATTCATCACAGGAAGAGAAGCAACAGAACACGAGAACACGCACTGACATTAGGGGGAGGAAGGTACAGGTGGGAGACATTCTTCACAGGAAGAGGAGCAGCAGAACACGAGGACACGCACTGACACTAGGGGGAGGAAGGTACAGGTGGGATACATTCTTCACAGGAAGAGGAGCAGCAGAACACGAGGACATGCACTGACACTAGAGGAAGGAAGGTACAGGTGGGAGACATTCTTCACAAGAAGAGGAGCAGCAGAACACGAGGACATGCACTGACACTAGGGGGAGGAAGGTACAGGTGGGAGACATTCTTCACAGGAAGAGGAGCAGCAGAACACGAGGACATGCACTGACACTAGAGGGAGGAAGGTACAGGTGGGAGACATTCTTCACAGGAAGAGGAGCAGCAGAACACGAGGACATGCACTGACACTAGAGGGAGGAAGGTACAGGTGGGAGACATTAGTCACAGGAAGAGGAGCAACAGAACACGAGGACATGCACTGACACTAGGGGGAGGAAGGTACAGGGGAAATGTGAGGAAGAATTACTTCACAGAAAGAGTAGTAGATAGAAAGAGTAGTAGATAAGTGGAATAGCTTACCAACAAAGGTGGTAGACGCAAATACAGTAGTACAATGTAAACATGCTTGGGATAAGCATATTGATATCCTTACAAAAAAATAAGAATCAAATATGGTTTGAGGTAACATGTTTAATAGAGGGACAGAGTAGATGGGCCAAGTGGTTCTTATCTGCCGTCACATTCTATGTTTCTCCCCCTTATGTATTATACAAATAAATAACCCAGACTCTAGTCCTCCTCCCAATTGCACCCTAATGATGCCCTGATGGTGCCCTTAGGGTTTGCTATAAATATTCTCTGACAAACGTCTCCAGCGCCCGTCCTGCACCCTCTCCTGTTATGGCTCTGGTGTATCGAGCTGAGAGCCCCATTGGCACAGGTGATATTGGATGTCTGAGGGTCTGCGATCACTACGAGACGGATTTATGGCCTGTTATTACCTGATCGGATGCCTCTCTCCCCTATACAGTATATTACATAACTCCCAACATTAGAAAGTGGTGACAAGGGACAAATCTCACGAAGACAGGGGCATGGCCTCGCGGATAGGTGGCATGGCCTAGGATCAGGGCACTTCCCGCGAGGCCACGTCCCCATTTTTGCCGCTGAAGGGGCATTTCCAGTGCTCTGTAGTTGCTGCTTGTCCCATGTCCCTTTCTCCCAGTGAATAACAGAGCAATGGGGACAGAAGCCCCTCCCAGGACTGATACATTACATTGGGCCCCCTGTGATGTCTCCTGATTGGCTTGTGCCTAGTGGACAGTGCTTTGTCTATGACTGCCTGCCCATGCGCCAGCTGCAATCAGCTGGCGGCCTGTCACCAATCCAGGGTTATGACCCCCTTGATGTCTGGGCCCGGGACTGGAGTTCCAGCAGTCCCTCCCTGACGTCAGCGCAGGAGGACAGAGGGCCCTGCTCGTGAGCTGCACCTGATGTCACCCTACAGTCGCAGCCCACTCACTTCCACTCTGATCTCTGCTTCTGTCTGGGTTCCCCATATGTCAGTGCATTATCTAGTTGTCCTATTACAATGTGCATTCCGATGGCAATGCAAAGGATTTGTTTCCTATTTACGGAAATACCAGCTCGAGATTCTACAGGTTAATTTGAAGGTTCATTAATCCTTGGTCAGTGAATGATGAGTTCTTTGGCGGTTTGATTTTGCTGTGCGTAGTTTATAGCTGCGGGCCCCCTACCACTGTGTGCCAGACCCCTCTTCGCTGCTGCATACACTGACCGGTTACCGAGTACCATAGCGTCCTCTCATCTGCTAAATATAACACATTACTGCGTCTGCAAAACACCCTCGTGGGGCCAGGAGCAATGAGCAGCCGGCGGGAGGTAAATTTGTTTTCTGTACCCTGTAATAATAACGGCTTCTGCGCAGACCCATATGTATATTGTTGACCAAGTCGGTTTGTCGGCATCTGAATTCCATAAAGGGACATTGTCTCAAATAACAACCTCGTAATTCAAAAAGGAACATTACATATCGCCTCGTTTGTTACCCGACCAACTGTCCTTATTTTACTCTGGAGCCTAAAAATACAGCAGATATTACGCTATCAACCACGGAGGTGTCACACATGATGTGTAATGCGCGGCGCTCTTATACATTACAGTACTGGCCCCGTCCCGCTAACGCTGCTCCTCTAACGTTCCAGTACATAGTGTCCGGGGACCTGGGAGCTCGGCCGTCATCAGCTTCCACTACCTGGGCACATGGGGGGATACTGATATAATACCGCGCCGCAGTACACGTTATTGCTGGTTTATGTTGTGAGGCAAAGAAATACTACCCAGTGCTGGCAATGCCAATGATGTACAATGACCCAGGGAGCTCACAATCTAAGAAGTGTGGTGAGCAGTCTTGTGGTTTCTAGCTTATACCCCTTTCACATTGCAAATGCCGGGTCCGCAGGGCCGCCGATAGGGGGATGCTGTGGGTACAGCTGTCCTGGGCCCCGACCTCTTGTAGGGCCCAGCAGCTCATTTTGCCCACTGCAAAGGGGACGCGGTCTCATAAGAAAAACGGGAGCCCAGATATTACATAAGTACCGTTACATCTGCCCCACCTGCAGAGCAGCATGGTTTTGTACATTTGAGAAGGAATTTTCCTTTGAGAGTGAACCAGAATAAGGGCTTATACTGTATATATGGGATACAGCATTAATATTTATCAGTACAGATGATTTATAGTACTGGCTGTTTCACACATTAAATAAGATAAGTGGTCAGAAAAAGGTTAAACATAAGATAAATAAATAAATACACAAACATAATAGAACCAGTGCTGCACTTTCTAAGATCACAATCTCCCACTTCATGGTAAGGCTCCTGTCTCTTCCTCCTGGTAGCTGCTCTCTGGTCCATTGCGATGTTTGAGGGCTCAGATCCACACACACACACACACACACACACACACACACACACACACACACACACAGCAAACTTGGCAGAATAAGCTGTTACACTGCATTTGCCTAAGAAATGAAGAGTGATAAACCACCAGCCAATCAGCTCCTAACTGCCATGTTACAGGCTAGGTTTGAAATAAATGACAGATAGGAACTGATTGGCTGCTGGTTTATCACTCTCCTTGTTATCGCCGAGTACATCTGGCTCCATATATGTAATTGCTGCCCCAGGATCGGGGTCAGATTACTTTATAGACCATTGACAGTCGCTGACCGGGAATACCGGGACGACGTATTCCGAAGTTACCGATGTAATATATTTAGCTAATGTACCGGTAGAGTAAAAGTACCAGTCATATAAGCGGGAGACTGTCATTATCTGTAAACAATGTGATGTACGGACTGATCGCTCGGAATCTTTGCTTCTTAATGAGAATCAGTGACATATCGGAGATAGTGGAGGCATGGCGGAATAGGTAATTTACCGGTGGCCTAACGTCTCCATCTATCTACTAACTGGATCTATTAATGCGGAATAAGATAATATTGTGACTTTAATATGGTAATTTCCCAGCACTGACTTGTGAGCAGGGAGCTGCCACCCACTCGTCAGAGCTTAATTACTGTAACCTTCAGCTGCCGGGAGACACAATGTGCTCAGTTCTGCATTGTACAGACACTTATTCCACTGTCATTTCTTAACATCCAGCTTGGCACAAGTCAGGGGACTGAACCTGGGTCTGGGAATGAGCCCCATGCAATGAATGCTGGGAGTTATATTGTAACCATGGCAGCAGGCCCCAGTAATTTCAGCACCCTCCACCTGTACTGGCCAAGCCGGGGGCTCTACCATGCCAGTGTCTCCTGATTGCTATAGATTTCTATAGCAGCGCTACCATGCCACGCCTCTTCCCTCGTGGTCACACCCCTTTCCTCATCGGCACCGGTTTACAAAGGGGCCTACACTGTGTAACATCGTACCCTATACTTGTCCTTGTTCTCTTTAGGGAAGTGCGTGGATCTGTTCATCAGTTGGTCGCCATTATCGGTCTAGCGGGCAAAATTGGTCCCCCAAAGTGAGTTTTGGCATCCGGACGACAATGTGGTAGACACTGCAATGGTCGACATCTGTGCTGTAAGAAAAAACTCAACCCCCCCAACCAATATGCAGTCACCTTGCTGTCATCTGATTATACTGACCACACAATCTTCCTGCCCCAATAGACTGGGAAGAGGAACTTCAAATGGAACCCCCTGCAAGCCCCACCGCCCTGCTAGGGCCCCCCTCACACTGTAATGCCCACTCTGTGAGCCCCCCCCCCCCCCCCAGCCTGCGAAGCCCCTATCACTGTGATGATGCTACAGTAACAATTCCTATTTCTTCTCGTAATCAGACTTTTTATTTCATCAATTCCAATAACAGCGCTGCTCTGCGGATAATCCCGGCATTAGAGCCGCCTTCTGGGGATTCGCACAGATTAATAATATCATAGCTGTAGTCTAATTTAATTATTACTGTTATTGTGCAGACCTGTAGGATGAGCATAATTCTGTTACTTTATTCTGGTTTGTTACCATGTACAAATATTACGTATACGTGACCTGATATTGCTGAATACGCCACTTACTGTGCATAGAATGTGGTTACTGTATAGGATAAGGTATAGCTGCCATGTGTCTATGTCCTGCTATATAATACTGTGTAGGGTCTTGTTTGTGAACTAACGAGGTAGATATTAGGGGTGTGCAGCGGGCACTTTCAGTGTTTCCTGTTTCGGGACTGTATCTCCGTTTTGGAGATGCTGCTGCTGCTGTTGCTGCACTTGTCAATGCATCTACCCAGTGGGCTGTCAGAGTCATATACTGTAGGCCTTATTTTGCCCTGAACCACTTGTCCACATGTCCGTGGTTATGTGGACAGTGGGTACAACTGTATTTTTCAGGGCACTGTGGATACCTTTTTGGACGTACATCCTGGGTATCGCCTGCCTAGTAAAGTGGAATCTGGATGGGATTTGGTACTGGGGACACAATACCTCCATCGATCGTATAAATCCCACTCCACTGTCAGCAGACACCTGACGCACGTCTATCACCAACATAGCTGTCAAGGCCGCAGTTATCCGCTTTGCCATAGGGTGACTGCTGTCATACTTCATCCTCATCGCAAATGACTATTGGATGGTCAATTGCTTAGTAAGAGACATACAGTAGTGATGTTCCGACTTCCCCTCTGGGAAGATGACCAACTCCCAGCAGCAACAGCAGCAGCGGCAGTAGTCGGCGTAGCGCTGCAGGATCCTCCGGAGGAATCTCGGATAGAAGAGATGTCAGTCATGACCTGCAGGACTCTCCCGATCCGGATTGAGGAGGAGATTGACGAGGAGTGACTTGCTGGTGTGGTTTCTCAGGCGCATGGATACAACTGGATCAAGGGATTTAGGTGTCCCTGGACTGCTCACGGTCCTAGCCACAATTTATGAACTAAACAGTGATTTATGAACTAACTTCAGGTGACGCAAAAGCAAGGATGTCCCTAGGTGACCAAGGTCCCTACCCCTGCTTATTCCGGCTTTACATAAGCTACATATGGCGAGACAGTTGCTGTCCGGATCTGGATAAAAATAATTCCAGACCAAAGAGGTGGATTTTTTGGTCTTCTGCCCAGGCATGACGATGGCCTTTTTGCATCCTACAGACAAAAACTGTCTCGCCCAGTGCCTGATTTAAGAAAACCACATCACCATCAGCAGCATCCTCCTTATCATCAACTTCCTCCTCAGCACCAGCTACATCAATTTCCTCCTCCTGGTGTACAACATTGACACCTCCAAAATCTGGATTGGAATTAAGCAACAGTAGTATCACTGGACTGGAATTATGCACCGGTAGTATCACTGGATTGGAATTATGCACCAGTAGTATCACTGGATTGGAATTATGCACCGGTAGTATAATTGGATTAGAATTATGCACCAGTAGTATAATTGGATTAGAATTATGCACCAGTAGTATCACTGGACTGGAATTATGCACCGGTAGTATCACTGGACTGGAATTATGCACCAGTAGTATCACTGGATTGGAATTATGCACCGGTAGTATCACTGGACTGGAATTATGCACCAGTAGTATCACTGGATTGGAATTATGCACCAGTAGTATCACTGGACTGGAATTATGCACCGGTAGTATCACTGGACTGGAATTATGCACCAGTAGTATCACTGGATTGGAATTATGCACCAGTAGTATCACTGGATTGGAATTATGCACCAGTAGTATCACTGGACTGGAATTATGCACCAGTAGTATCACTGGACTGGAATTATGCACCAGTAGTATCACTGGATTGGAATTATGCACCAGTAGTATCACTGGATTGGAATTATGCACCAGTAGTATAATTGGATTAGAATTATGCACCAGTAGTATAATTGGATTAGAATTATGCACCAGTAGTATCACTGGACTGGAATTATGCACCGGTAGTATCACTGGACTGGAATTATGCACCAGTAGTATAATTGGATTGGAATTATGCACCAGTAGTATCACTGGATTGGAATTATGCACCAGTAGTATCACTGGATTGGAATTACGCTGCTCTATCACTGGACTGGAATTATGCACCAGTAGTATAATTGGATTGGAATTATGCACCAGTAGTATCACTGGGTTGGAATTATGCACCAGTAGTATCACTGGACTGGAATTATGCACAAGTAGTATCACTGGACTGGAATTATGCACCAGTAGTATCACTGGACTGGAATTATGCACCAGTAGTATCACTGGACTGGAATTATGCACAAGTAGTATCACTGGACTGGAATTATGCACCAGTAGTATAATTGTATTGGATTTACGCTGCTCTATCACTGGACTGGAATGCTGGTCAACAAGAGAGTAAAGGTGGTTATTCTGGTCCGTTCGCATGGACCAGAACATTTGCACAGGGACCGATGGTGGGCATATGCGAATTTGCAGCTTTGCGAATCAACCAGAATAACCCCCAAAATCTGCCAACCAGGGAATGGGGTCTGCTGTACACTTGGCAGCCAGCAGGGGCGGATTGGTAATTAAATCCACCCCGGGAGAAATCCCACAGCAGGGGGGGGGGGTAATGGTGCTACTGGGTTGCCGTGGTGGTGTGTGTGTGTGTGTGTGTGGGGGGGGTTTGGTGCAGCTCTGGCAGTGGCAGGGAGGACAGCACAGCTCCAGCAGGGGGGGGACAGCATGCGTGGCTGCCATCTTTATCCCTGGCAGCCAGTCACAGTCACCCTCCTGCTGTTAGCGGCCACGGCCTGCCCAGGGGAGACAGCGGTGGCCCGATCTGGGTGGAATGCGGCCAAAACCTGACCGGCCCACAGGGAAATGGCCCGGTTTCCCGGTGGCCCAATCAGCCCCTGGCAACCAAGTGATGGAGTCTGCTTTGCACTTGGCAACCAGTGAATGGGGTCTGCTGTACACTGGCCAAACGGAGAAAGGAGTCTGCTGTACAATTGCCAACCAGAAAATGGAGTCTGATGTACACTTGCCAACCAGGGCGGCTTTTTGTGCACCTAGGGGTCATTGTAACATTATATCGCAAGTCTGGATTTAAATAAGTGCTGTTAATTTTGTAGCAAGCAGCAGCTGTGTGACTCTATTTTGAAGCATTAGGGATATTTCAATTGCATGTGATGTCATTTTAGGCATCCATTGGTATTGTGGTCATTATGTAGAGTCCCTCTGAAGGTTAAAGTAGTGCACATGTTGCCGCTGAAAGACAAGGTTGTGTTTCCATGCGGGGTGCATCATCCTGGCGCTATGGGGGTCATTATAGTTATTGCTCTGCTCCGAATGTTGTTTATAGGCGCTAGCGCGCACAAGACATCCCTGCTCACTCATAAATAATCCCTTTCATTTTACAAACAATAAACTCAATCATTACATCACAAACCAGGCGCTGGTGCACGACGCGTTTCGGGACTGCGCTGTTACAAGGACAAGTGAATTGCCGGGCTGAAGAAAATGGAGAATTTGCAACAAAGAGAAGCATTGGCAGGCATCAATTAAATCCTTCTCCAACTGTTGCACATTTATGTTTTTGATCAAGATCTCCGACATTACAGAGAGGAAGGGAAAAAAACAGATAAAAATAAATATAATTCAAGTACAAAGTGTTCATTGTCGCATAAACTTTTATATTAATACAACGTTGCGAAGGCCTTTCAAATAAATCTGACGGCACTTGGGAGTTTACAAATACTGGCATATTAATATACAGCTTGTATAATAATAAAACATATCACGCTGCTAAAGCAGCGCAGTATTATCACATCTCCGCAGGAGTTTATTAGAAATGACGGCTTTCTTTTATTAAAACTTCGATTGGCTTAGTGAATAGGATCTGAAGGCAGAGTCATAAAGAGCAGACAGGAGGACAGGATATTGGTATTTAAGTAGAGATTTTTATCTTCCAATCGCCCCGCTGCACCATTCCAAACATTACATGAAATGAATCATTTATCATGGGGAGGACAGTAAGACTTAGCCCCACCATCAAATTAAATGTGTTTGTTCTGTTTAATGAAAATTCTAATGTAGTTATTTAGAAACAGAGATAGAAAGACAAAATCCCCATTGCAGCAGAAGCCCATGCAAGGTTCTGGTTTTACCAGTAAATGATAGGCTGCGGGTTAGGCTGTGGTTAGGGTTAGGCTGCATTTAGGGTTAGGCTGTGGTTAGGGTTAGGCTGTGGTTAGGGTTAGGCGGTGGTTAGGCTGCAGTTAGGGTTAGGCTGTGGTTAGGGTTAGGCTGCAGTTAGGGTTAGGCTGTGGTTAGGGTTAGGCTGCAGTTAGGGTTAGGCTGTGGTTAGGGTTAGGCTATGGTTAGGGTTAGGCTGCATTAAGGGTTAGGCTGTGGTTAGGGTTAGGCTGCATTTAGGGTTAGGCTGCAGTTAGGGTTAGGCGGTGGTTAGGCTGCAGTTAGGGTTAGGCTGTGTTTAGGGTTAGGCTGCAGTTAGGGTTAGGCTGTGGTTAGGGTTAGGCTGCAGTTAGGGTTAGGCTGTGGTTAGGGTTAGGCTGTAGTTAGGGTTAGGCTGTGGTTAGAGTTAGGCTGCTATCAGGGCTAGGCTGTGTTTAGGGTTAGGCTGTGGTCAGGGTTAAGGTTAGGCTGTGGTTAGGGTGTATTTAGGGTTAGCCTGTGGTTAGGGTTAGGCTGTGGTTAGGGTTAGGCTGCAGTTAGGGAAAGCTGCAATCAGGGTAAGGCTGTGGTTAGGGTTAGTATGCAGTTAGGGTTAGGCTGTTGCCAGTGGTAGGCTGCCTTTAGGGTTAGGCTGTGGTTAGGGTTAGGCTGCAGTTAGGGTTAGACTGTGCTCAGGGTCAGGTTGCTGTTAGGGTTAGGCTGTGGTCAGTGGTAGGCTGCCTTTAGAGTTAGGCTGTGGTTAGGGTGTAATTAGGGTTAGGCTGTGGTTAGCATTAGGCTGCGGTTAGGGTTAGCCTGCAGTCAGGGTTAAGGTTAGGCTGTGTTTAGGGTGTAAATAGGGTTAGGCTGCGATCAGGTTTAGGCTGCGGTCAGGGTTAAGCTGCAGTTAGGGTTAGGCTGCAGTTAGGGTTAGGCTCTGGTTAGGGTTAGGTTGCAGTTAGGGTTAGGATGCAGTCAGTAGTAGGCTGCGTTTAGGGTTAGGCTGTGGTTAGGGATAGGCTGCGTTTAGGGTTAGGCTGTGGTTTGGGTTAGGCTGCGGTCAGGGTTAAGGTTAGGGTGTAGATATCGTTAGGCTATGGTTAGGGTTAGGCTGCAGTTAAGGTTAGGCTGTGGTTAGGGTGTTATTAGGGTTAGGCTGCGATCAGGGTTAGGCTGTGGTTAGGGTTAAGCTGCAGTTAGGGTTAAGGTTTGGCTGTGGTAAGGGTGTAGTTAGGGTTAGGCTGTGGTTAGGGTTAGGCTGCAGTTAGGGTTAGGCTGTGGTTAGGGTGTTATTAGGGTTAGGCTGCGATGCGGTTTAGGCTGCGGTCAGGGTTAAGGTTAGGCTGTGGTTAGGGTTAGGCTGCAGTTAGGGTTAGGCTGTGGTTAGGGTGTTATAAGGGTTAGGCTGCGATCAGGTTTAGGCTGCGGTCAGGGTTAAGGTTAGGCTGTGGTTAGGGTTAAGCTGCAGTTAGGGTTAAGGTTAGGCTGTGGTAAGGGTGTAGTTCGGGTTAGGGTTAGGCTGTGGTTAGGGTTAGGCCGCAGTTAGGGTTAGGCTGTGGTTAGGGTTTTATTAAGGTTAGGCTGCAATGAGGTTTAGGCTGCGGTCAGGGTTAAGGTTAGGCTGTGGTTAGGGTTAGGCTGCAGTTAGGGTTAGGCTGTGGTTAGGGTTAGGCTGCAGTTAGGGTTAGGCTCTGGTTAGGGTTAGGTTGCAGTTAGGGTTAGGATGCAGTCAGTAGTAGGCTGCGTTTAGGGTTAGGCTGTGGTTAGGGATAGGCTGCGTTTAGGGTTAGGCTGTGGTTTGGGTTAGGCTGCGGTCAGGGTTAAGGTTAGGGTGTAGATATCGTTAGGCTATGGTTAGGGTTAGGCTGCAGTTAAGGTTAGGCTGTGGTTAGGGTGTTATTAGGGTTAGGCTGCGATCAGGGTTAGGCTGTGGTTAGGGTTAAGCTGCAGTTAGGGTTAAGGTTTGGCTGTGGTAAGGGTGTAGTTAGGGTTAGGCTGTGGTTAGGGTTAGGCTGCAGTTAGGGTTAGGCTGTGGTTAGGGTGTTATTAGGGTTAGGCTGCGATGCGGTTTAGGCTGCGGTCAGGGTTAAGGTTAGGCTGTGGTTAGGGTTAGGCTGCAGTTAGGGTTAGGCTGTGGTTAGGGTGTTATAAGGGTTAGGCTGCGATCAGGTTTAGGCTGCGGTCAGGGTTAAGGTTAGGCTGTGGTTAGGGTTAAGCTGCAGTTAGGGTTAAGGTTAGGCTGTGGTAAGGGTGTAGTTCGGGTTAGGGTTAGGCTGTGGTTAGGGTTAGGCTGCAGTTAGGGTTAGGCTGTGGTTAGGGTTTTATTAAGGTTAGGCTGCAATGAGGTTTAGGCTGCGGTCAGGGTTAAGGTTAGGCTGTGGTTAGGGTTAGGCTGCAGTTAGGGTTAGGCTGTGGTTAGGGTTAGGCTGCAGTTAGGGTTAGGCTGTGGTTAGGGTGTTATTATGGTTAGGCTGCAGTCAGGGTTAAGGTTAGGCTCTGGTTAGGGTTAGGCTGCAGTTAGGATTAGGGTGTTATTAGGGTTAGGCTGCGATCAGGTTTAGGCTGCGGTCAGGGTTAGGGTTAGGCTGTGGTTAGGGTTAGGCTGCAGTTAGGGTTAGGCTGTGGTTAGGGTTTTATTAAGGTTAGGCTGCAATGAGGTTTAGGCTGCGGTCAGGGTTAAGGTTAGGCTGTGGTTAGGGTTAGGCTGCAGTTAGGGTTAGGCTGTGGTTAGGGTTAGGCTGCAGTTAGGGTTAGGCTCTGGTTAGGGTTAGGTTGCAGTTAGGGTTAGGATGCAGTCAGTAGTAGGCTGCGTTTAGGGTTAGGCTGTGGTTTGGGTTAGGCTGCGGTCAGGGTTAAGGTTAGGGTGTAGATATCGTTAGGCTATGGTTAGGGTTAGGCTGCAGTTAAGGTTAGGCTGTGGTTAGGGTGTTATTAGGGTTAGGCTGCGATCAGGGTTAGGCTGTGGTTAGGGTTAAGCTGCAGTTAGGGTTAAGGTTTGGCTGTGGTAAGGGTGTAGTTAGGGTTAGGCTGTGGTTAGGGTTAGGCTGCAGTTAGGGTTAGGCTGTGGTTAGGGTGTTATTAGGGTTAGGCTGCGATGCGGTTTAGGCTGCGGTCAGGGTTAAGGTTAGGCTGTGGTTAGGGTTAGGCTGCAGTTAGGGTTAGGCTGTGGTTAGGGTGTTATAAGGGTTAGGCTGCGATCAGGTTTAGGCTGCGGTCAGGGTTAAGGTTAGGCTGTGGTTAGGGTTAAGCTGCAGTTAGGGTTAAGGTTAGGCTGTGGTAAGGGTGTAGTTCGGGTTAGGGTTAGGCTGTGGTTAGGGTTAGGCTGCAGTTAGGGTTAGGCTGTGGTTAGGGTTTTATTAAGGTTAGGCTGCAATGAGGTTTAGGCTGCGGTCAGGGTTAAGGTTAGGCTGTGGTTAGGGTTAGGCTGCAGTTAGGGTTAGGCTGTGGTTAGGGTTAGGCTGCAGTTAGGGTTAGGCTGTGGTTAGGGTGTTATTATGGTTAGGCTGCAGTCAGGGTTAAGGTTAGGCTCTGGTTAGGGTTAGGCTGCAGTTAGGATTAGGGTGTTATTAGGGTTAGGCTGCGATCAGGTTTAGGCTGCGGTCAGGGTTAGGGTTAGGCTGTGGTTAGGGTTAGGCTGCAGTTAGGGTTAGGCTGTGGTTAGGGTTTTATTAAGGTTAGGCTGCAATGAGGTTTAGGCTGCGGTCAGGGTTAAGGTTAGGCTGTGGTTAGGGTTAGGCTGCAGTTAGGGTTAAGGCTAGGCTGTGGTAAGGGTGTAGTTAGGGTTAGGCTGGGGTTGGGGTTAGGCTGCAGTTAGGGTTAGGCTGTGGTTAGGGTGTTATTAGGGTTAGGCTGCGATCAGGTTTAGGCTGCGGTCAGGGTTAAGGTTAGGGTTAAGGAGCACAGGACACATCGCTAAGTACCCTCCCCCAAAATTACATGAATTACTGGTTTGAGTCTAGGGGGAGGAGCTTAATTCTGTGACCGCTCAGAGTAGTTGCTTGTAATTGGAATATATACCAGATTGTCACCTATATTTCTCATACAACCTGTCCCTCCCCAATTACGTCACGCTGCAATAGCACAATCGTACTCAGCGGTGAGTGCCCACTGCCAAAAAAGTTCCTGGTGCGCCCCCATACATTAATTATGATTTTGTTAGCCCTTTGCTCATTGCCACGGGTTTCTTGCTCATTGCCATAGGTTTCATGCTCATTGTCAGGGGTTACATGCTCGTTGCCAGGGGTTGCATGGTCACCGGGGATTGTATGCTCATTGCCAGTGGTCTCATGCTCGTTGACAGGTGTTTTATGCTGATTGCCAGGGATTTTTTTGCTCGTTGCCAGGGGATTAATGCTCATTTCCAGGGGTTTCATGCTTGTTGCCAGGGGTTACATGCTAATTGCAAGTGGTTTCATGCTCGTTGCCTGGTGTTATATGCTGATTGCCAGGAGTTTCTTGCTTGTTGCCAAGGTTTTCATGCTTGTTGTTATGCGTTACATGCTGGATGCCAGGGGTTTCTTCCACCTTACGGATAACACTTTACACGCTGCTAGAGCACCTCTAGCATCAGTCTCCTCCAAGGCGATGGCCATTGTTGACCCCACACTTCGCCGGTTCACCGATCGCATTGGTATAAATGTGCAATATTTTGTAGCCTAAGTTATCTTACATTCCAGGCATATTGCGGCTGCATCTTCATTTTTTAATCTATAATTATTTATTAACTACACAAATCAAATTGTGCACTTGCAATGTATGTATGATAATGCCTCTACAGCTAGAGATGAGCAGCTAGTTATATATCTGGTGAGGAGAAGTGATATAGATTTTTACATATCAAAAAGCACGTGTGTGGAGAGGGCCGTGGTTGTCAGAGCTTACATTCCTTATAGCATGTTTCTGCTCACCCCCTGACAGCCCTTCGTGTTGGAAATATAAGATTGTACTACAGTATGTTATCTGTAACACTGTACGAGCCAGCTGTATAAAACATACAAAGATGTACAGTATGTAATATAAGCCATGTCCCCACGGGGACACCAGCAGTGTCCCCCACACACACATTATACCAACAGTGTCCCCCCCACACATAACACCAGCAGTGTCCCCCACACACATTATACCAGCAGTGTCCCCAACACACATTATACCAACAGTATCCCCCACACACATTACACCAGCAGTGTCCCCCACACACATTATACCAGCAGTGTCCCCCACACACATTACACCAGCAGTGTCCCCCACACACATTATACCAGCAGTGTCCCCCACACACATTACACCAGCAGTGTCCCCCACACACATTATACCAACAGTGTCCCCCACACACATTATACCAGCAGTGTCCCCCTCACACATTACACCAGCAGTGTCCCCCACACACACATTATATCAACAGTATCCCCCACACACATAACACCAGCAGTGTCCCCCACACACACATTATACCAACAGTTTCCCCCACACACATAACACCAGCAGTGACCCCCACACACACATTATACCAACAGTGTCAGTCCCCCACACACATTACACCAGCAGTGTCCCCCACACACATTACACCAGCAGTGTCCCCACGTACATTATACCAACAGTGTCCCCCAGACACATTACACCAGCAGTGTTCCCCACACACATTACACCAGCAGTGTCCCCCACACACACATTATACCAACAGTGTCCCCCACACACATTACACCAGCAGTGTCCCTCCACACACATTATACCAGCAGTGTCCCCCACACACATTATACCAACAGTGTCCCCCAGACACATTACACCAGCAGTGTTCCCCACACACATTACACCAGCAGTGTCCCCCACGTACATTACACCAGCAGTGTCCCCCACACACATAACACCAGCAGTGTCCCTCACACACATAACACCAACAGTGTCCGTCACACACACATTACACCAGCAGTGTCCCCCACACACACATTACACCAGCAGTGTCCTGCACGCACATAACACCAGCAGTTTCCCCCACACATTATGCCAACATTCCCTCTACACATTACACCAGCAGTGTACCCCACACACATTAGACCAGCAGTGTCCCTCACTCACATTACACCAACAGTGTCCCTCACACACATTACACCAGCAGTGTCCACCCTCCCCCCGCCCCCTCATTGGGATGCCCCTCTGTGATTGGTGGCTGCGAGAAGAATAACTTCTGGCAGTCGCCCACTCTGTTATTCTGACTGGCCTCATTGTGGTGCGGTGCGCAAACCAGGAGACCACACCAGGCAATGTGGTAAAATGAATACATGCCACTTTATTGTATGTTTGTGCCTTCACCTGGGCTCCTCTCACGAAGTAGCGGCGGCTGACGTCAGAATAAGCAGCACAATAAGGACTGCCCTTCTGCGTTGTAACCACCGTACTGATGCGTAAATCCCAGCTCTGTCGCGACTTCATCAGGTACTCACCACAGCGCAGAAGAGCATATCTTACAGAGAGTGAGCCCCATTTATACAAAGTATGGTACCAGTTATAGATAAACTGTCCTTTATATTACATTTCAAAGCAAAGTATTATTTTCTTCGAGGTCTGGTTCCATTTCCAAGACTTTGGTCACGCAGCTGCAGATCCCTGTGATGCCCGATGATCTGAGGGCCACACAGCGCTGCACTCCTACAAAATACTATTTATTGGTGTGTTCTCTATTTTACGGAATAGACTTTTACTTTTGGGGAATCGGGAACTGAATGCTAACATATAGCAAACAAACTTTAGTGGGTTCAAAAACTGGAAATGGTTCATTTATGACTTTCAAATGAATCAAAGCGCTCTTTGATCTGGTTTCCAAGTATGTTTAACTCTGCTGAATTCAACAAAATGCAAAGCATGACTTTTCCCTTTCAACATGGTCTCTATTAATTTAATCATTAAGTTCAATCAGAAAATGTTATTCTACTAACACATTTAATTAGCTTTTTTTTAGAAAAAAATCTACAGTACCTTTTATAGAAGCGTCACACACACACACACACACATGCACTTGTGAGGCAGCTGCGTTGTCCCTACATGTCCAGGGTCAGATATAATGCAGATGGATCTATGGAATGTTACAACAGAAGAGACGCTGATTCTCTCTCTACTTTGGGAATAAAATACAGTTTTAAAAAATCTGTTTGAAGCGCAGCGTTGCCCCTGATCATCTAATCTGGCTCTATCGGTGATTCGCTTGCAAAGGCTTTTTCTTTTGTGTTGAAACAAGAGAGGCCTGGTGGAGTTTTCTGCATTTAGGGCCTTGTTCAGCTTTGTTAGCAAAAGCAAAAATGCACGCAAATGGGCAAACCCATGCTGCACTGCAGGTGGGGCAGATGTAACTTGTGCAGAGAGAGTTTGAATTGTGTGGGTTATATTGTTTCTGTGCAGGGTAAATACTGGCTGCTTTGGCCCATCACTGATTAACTTCCAAGGTCGGATAAGACTGGGTGTAACCAGTGTTCTTCCTGGTGGTCTCCCATCCCAGTACTGGGCAGAACAATCACTGCTTAAATTTGAAGGTCGTATAAGACTGGGCGTAACCAGTGTTCTTCTTGGGTAGTCTTCCTTCCCAGTACTGGCTAGGCTTATCACTGCTTAGATTTCAAGGTCGGAAAGACTGGGCATAACCAGTGTTCTTTCTGGGCGGTCTTTCATCCCAGTACTGGCCAGGCCTATCACTGCTTACATTTTAAGGTTGGACGAGACTGAGCGTAACCAGTGTTCTTTCTGGGCGGTCTTCCATCCTGTTACTGGCCAGGCCCATCACTGCTTAGATTTCAAGGATGGACAAGATTGGTTGTAACCAGTGTTCTTACTGGGCGGTCTTCCATCCCAGTACTGGCCAGGCCTATCACTGCTTAGATTTCAAGGTCGGAAACACTGGGTGTAACCAGTGTTCTTTCTGGACGGTCTTCCATCCCAGTACTGGCCAGGCCTATCACTGCTTAGATTTCAAGGTCGGAAGAGACTGGGCGTAACCAGTGTTCTTTCTTGGCGGTCTTCGATCCCAGTACTGGCCAGGCCTATCACTGCTTACATTTTAAGGTTGGAAGAGACTGGGCGTAATCAGTGTTCTTTCTGGGTGATCTTCCATCTTATTACTGGCCAGGCCCATCACTGCTTAGATTTCAAGGTTGCACAAGATTGGTCGTAACCAGTGTTCTTTCTGGGCGGTCTTCAATCCCAGTATTGGCCAGGCCTATCACTGCTTAGATTTCAAGGTCGGACAAGATTGGTCATAACCGTTGTTCTTACTGGGCGGCCTTCCATCCCAGTACTGGCCTGGCCTATCACTCCTTAGATTTCAAGGTCGGAAGAGACTGGGCGTAACCAGTGTTCTTTCTGGGTGGTCTTCCATCCCAGTACTGGCCAGGCCTATCACTGCTTAGATTTCAAGGTTGGACAAGATTGGTCGTAACCAGTGTTCTTTCTGGGCGGTCTTCCATCCCAGTACTGGCCAGACCTATCACTGCTTAGATTTCAAGGTCGGAAAGACTGGGCATAACCAGTGTTTTTTCTGGGCGGTCTTTCATCCCAGTACTGGCCAGGCCTATCACTGCTTACATTTTAAGGTTGGATGAGACTGAGCGTAACCAGTGTTCTTTCTGGGCGGTCTTCCATCCTGTTACTGGCCAGGCCCATCACTGCTTAGATTTCAAGGATGGACAAGATTGGTTGTAACCAGTGTTCTTACTGGGCGGTCTTCCATCCCAGTACTGGCCAGGCCTATCACTGCTTAGATTTCAAGGTCGGAAACACTGGGCATAACCAGTGTTCTTTCTGGACGGTCTTCCATCCCAGTACTGGCCAGGCCTATCACTGCTTACATTTCAAGGTCGGAAGAGACTGGGCGTAACCAGTGTTCTTTCTTGGCGGTCTTCGATCCCAGTACTGGCCAGGCCTATCACTGCTTACATTTTAAGGTTGGAAGAGACTGGGCGTAACCAGTGTTCTTTCTGGGTGGTCTTCCATCCCAGTACTGGCCAGGCCTATCACTGCTTAGATTTCAAGGTCCGAAGAGACTGGGCGTAACCAGTGTTCTTTCTGGGCGGTTTTCCATCTCAATACTGGCCAGGCCCATCACTGCTTAGCTTCCAAGGTTAGACGAGATTGGACAAAAGTAAGATCGGTAGTATAAAACTTACCTACTTTTTAAAGCTTTTCCCTGGGAGAAGGGGTGTGACTAAATGATGCAATTGTGCATCATTTGACTCCACCCCTACTTGTACCGTGATTCCAGGAATTGTCTGTCTATTATGCCCACTTAACTAGGAAGTGGGAGCAATGTGGGAGGAGCACCTACTCTTCAGGGGGTGCGGATTAATCAGTTGTTTCTGTCAACTTTATAGAGCATAGAAGTGTGAGTATATACTGATGAATGATGAACATTATATGGAAATTTGAATTTCAATTGAATTGTTTATAGAAAACTGACCTCTAAATTGGTGGATTGCACACTGCTGTAAAGAATCTCATGTGAACACATTTTTAAAGAAAATCTTTTTATTAAAAGTTGTTTAAAACTGTTGTAATCACTGCCTATTAAGTCACCCACAAATGATATTTGAGCTGGTGGCGGTGTTTATAATGGATTATTCTGTGCTTTGGAATATTTTTATATTTGTTTTTTTTCTCATCAATAAAATTTTTATTGTAACATGTTTTTAATATGCGGAACAGAAAAGAAAAAAAGGGGACAATTAGGGGGGGGGAAGGGATATCGGGTGACAAGCACATTCATTATAGTGTGTTTCGCTACGCAGAGCGAATAATATATGTATAGCATAAATAATAAAGAAACAGGGAAATCAAACAGACATTAGTATCTACTAGTATCAATATCAGATGAAAAGAGAGCATTTATATATATAGCATCAGACCTCAAGTCATATCACATTTCCTATGAGGGGGATATTTAACAGGTAAGGTAAATTAACCAAGTAGCTTAGGTTATTCTGAACTCTCTGGGGTTTCATTTAGGTTAGACTGACATGGATCTGCCGGGGGGGGAGGGGGGGAAATGTTTAGCACCCTCGCCTTCAGTTATGTACCTGTGCCATGGGAGCCAACGCATATGGGGGGAAGTGGGCGAGGGGACATATGGGGCGAAGTTAGTTTCCATAAGGAAATGGTGATTCGTCTTCATAACCACTTGAAGAAGGGGTGGAGGGGAGGGTTGTTTCCAGTGCTGGGCTAGGTTGGCTCGGGCAACAATAAGGATATGACCCAAGACATACCTATCCTTAATGGGGGATAATCTGCGGATAGACATGAAACAGAGCAAGGGATGGATCCGGAGTTATCGCCACCTTCAACACAGTAGAGATCAAGCCAAAGACCTCAGACCAATACTGGCGGATTGCGGGGCAAGTCCAGAAAATGTGGTAAATGTTGCCTATACTTCCGCATAGCCTCCAGCACTGGTTAGAACAGGATGGCCAGAAAGTGTGCAGGCGATCAGGAGTTAGGTATAATCTATTAATTAATTTGATGTGCATCTCTGTATGATTTAAGCAACGGGACATTGCATAAGAGGTGTGAAAGATTTGATTTGTAGGGTGGGGAATGGTAGCAAAGAATGGGATTCTAACAAGTCTCCTAGGGTGTTGATACCGAGAGTCTTCCATGTGTTTAAATTGAGGTTTGGGATTAATTTTGCTACTGTTGTAATGGTAATGGTGGGTATGACGTTTGCCGAGCCAGATAGAGTGGCTAGTAGTCTGTCCCAGGCTTGTAAAGATGCCTTGGTGGATGGGAGTAGTAGTAGATGACTGGGTCTGGCTTGTTTTGGAATTCTAATTAAGTCTGCAAGGGGGATGTGAGGGGTCTTGGCTTGTTCAATGGACACCCATCCTGTGGCGGAAACAGTGTCAGTGTAATTTTTAAGAGGGGCTAGGAGGCACGCTGTATGGTAGCTAACCAAATCGGGGAGGTCCAGGCCACCAAATGCCCTAGGTAGGGACATTTTGGAGCGGGCTATCGCTGGGGGCTTGGTCGACCATACGTACTTTGACAAAATGGTCGTGCCAAGTCTTAAGAACTTTTTAGGGATTGTGTAAGGTATGGTGCGGAACAAGTACATTAGTTTAGGGAGTAATGTCATTTTTAAAGCAGCCATACGTCCCATCCAGGAGATATCGTAAGATACCCAGGATTAATATTTTTATATTTGAATGATATATATATATATATATCATTGAGGTATCTTGCATTTATTTTGTATAAACACATCAAACACATGAAATACACACACATATATATATATATATATATAGGTAGGAGAGGGTGCGGCACTCACAATCTTTCATTCAAATAACTTGATACGACCACCGATATGTCATCAACGTTTCAAAACCTTTACTGTTTTGTCATCAGGATCCTGATGACAAAACAGTAAAGGTTTTGAAACGTTGATGACATATCGGTGGTCGTATCAAGTTATTTGAATGAAAGATTGTGAGTGCCGCACCCTCTCCTACCTACTTCGCAGACTCCTGCAGTGAAGGCACCAATCATTTGCCCACAACGTTACTGGGAGTGCCGGACCTCTCTCCTCTATATATATATATATATATATATATATTTTTTTTTTTTATTTGTGCATGAAACAATGTTTTAAAACCGGAAACAAAGTTTGTGTCCTATCTCGGGCACTGAATATAAATGCCAAGCAATCATGTCCTTGCACATATTTAGTGCCAATTACATGCTATTTCCCCAGTAGGGCCAGTTACAGATGCAGCCCAGCCAGTAGGTTTTTAGCAAAAAATAAAAAATAAAAGTACATTTTGGAGACTGTGGTTTTCAGAATAATTTGGATAAGGGTTACTCAACCTATATATATATATATATATATATATATATATATATATATATATATATATATATATATATATATATAGGCTGTGGTGTGCGGTCCGGCACTCTCCCCTCCCGACAGCAGCCCCGGTGCCTTGCGGGCATAGACGATATCAACACACAAGAAATGGGCGGCACTCCGAGGTCTTCTTAAAATAATTTTGTATTAGGTCAGGACACCAACGTTTCGAGGCTTACGCCTCTTTGTCAAGGCTTTATATCACCTTGACAAAGAGGCGTAAGCCTCGAAACGTTGGTGTCCTGACCTAATACAAAATTATTTTAAGAAGACCTCGGAGTGCCGCCCATTTCTTGTGTGTGTATATATATATATATATATATATATATATATACATAATTTGAAATCAGGGCACTCACCAAGCAGCAATATTAAGTGTGGTGAGTGCCCTGATTTCAAATTATGTGGATTTGGACCATGTTGGAGTAACATGTGCCTGATGGGAGCACCACCCATGTTGATCTTTTTACCGTGAGTGCACTGGAAACAATATTACATTATATATATATATATATATATATATATATATATATATATATATATATATACATATATATATATGAAGATGCACAGAGAAAAACCGCACTCCACTTAGTATCCAATTTGTTGGGTGCCAGATCCCATATTCAATTATACATCCAATTTTTCCTCATCTGAGAAAAACGACATCTGCACACCAAAAATGCTCACAATTGATTTTAAGCATATATTTGTAAGTCCATAGTTGAACAATACTTAAAAACACATGACAACATATTGCATAAGGAAAATAGCAGTGGGTCACTTATCCTTAACGGGCCATCACCATAGTGCCCGTGGAACTCCACGCTGGTCCCAAAACCAATCTGCTCAATAGCCTGTTTCGGTGGGGAACCACCTTTTTGCTCTTGACACTGTGTCATCTGATGATTTGATGACTTTGCTAAGTTTTGTAATATACAGTATGTGCCTGC
Source organism: Crinia signifera (assembly GCF_055691185.1). Classification (NCBI taxonomy): domain Eukaryota; kingdom Metazoa; phylum Chordata; class Amphibia; order Anura; family Myobatrachidae; genus Crinia; species Crinia signifera. The sequence goes on along the minus strand of NC_139224.1, from coordinate 176,185,214 downwards.
AGGGCCAGTGCAAGGGTCTGCGGCACCCTAGGCAAAACTTCTGTGCGCCTCTTCAGCGCGCCCCTTCCACCCCCCATGACCCCCCTCCCCCCCGTGATCGGGAGCGCTCTGCCGGCTCACCTCGAACGTGTTGCGGCAGCAGGTAACATCCAGGATGCCGGCCGGGGAGGAATCGGAGCTGTCCTAAGGGAGTGGTGGCCGGGAAAGTGTCCGGGTGCTCCGGCCTATGAGAGCGCACAGCAGAGCAGCACTATAGGTGACAGGCGCAGGCCAGAATCGCTATGCCGTTGGGCAGCTTGAGGGCGGGTTGGGGCAGGTAGACCAGGTCGCCGTTGATCTCCCGTCCCCAGCCTCTTCCTCCGCTTCTTCCCCTTCCTCTCTCAGGTCCTCCCTGCAGCGGTAGAAGGCAGGAGGACTCCCCTGGCTGCCGATATCCTCCGGCCCAACCATTTGCTGCGCCCGGCCATCCTCAGCACAAAGCAGCTACTGACAGGCTGGCCCCGGGAGCAGTGCAGCAGGCGCCGCCTGGTCCCGGTGATGCGCTCCGTGGTGAGGCTGCCTAGAACCCGCTGCACAAGTGTCTCCCCTGCCAGGACCCATTATATTGAATTGTTGGGCTGAAGAGGTGCCCTCCAGTGGTCGGCGCCCTAGGCAGCTGCCTAAAGCTGCCTAGTGGTAGTGCCGGCCCTGTGTGCCTGCCTGTGTGTGTATACAGTATGTGTCTGTGTGTCTGTGTGTATACAGTGTGTGTCTGTGTGTATACAGTATGTGCCTGTGTGTATATATACAGTATGTGTGTATATGTTGTTTATTTTGGTTTCATTTAAAATAAAAGTTACAAGCTAAATGAAAAGCAACCAAACCAAGATGGAGAAAGCGTCATGGCGACGTCCGGACTCCGATTGTCCGATGTTATCGCTGACATTCTGATGCTCACATGGCCAGGGCAGCCGAGGGGGGGGGGGGGGGTGTACTAATTACCGGGGCCCGGCATTCCTCTCGGCTGCCCTGCACATGGCTCTTTAAGGAAGAATATATTTTTTCGAGGTATTTTTATGCCTTGCTGATACCTTATTATTAATAGTCAATACAGTATTCTAACAGGCAGAATGCACCAGTCAATCTTCATTAAGTCTTCTGCTCGGTACCTTTATAAAATGCTAGTGACTTCTCTGTTTTGTTGAGCTGGAAAAGGTAAATTGCCATTTGACATAATTGCCTCTCATGATAAATATTCTTATATTTGACATGTGCATTGAGCAGTCTAATAAATAAATGGTGTTGTCAAGCTTTAAAAAAACAGATAAAAAAAACATCTATTACCTATTCTGCACTGAAAGCGTATTTCAAGTATTCAGGCAGACGTCAGGCCTCGGAAGATTTAAAGGGGCTTTGTCGCCTCCTCAGTTCTCCAAGGCTAAGAGGTTTATAGGAAACCCACTATTAGTCCTTCTGCTAGAGCACAGGTTCTCAAACTTGGTCCTCAGGACCCCACACAGTGCATGCTTTGCAGGACTCCTCACAGAATCACAAGTGAAAGAATTAGCTAGACCTGTGGATCTCTTAAAATGAGTCAATGAGTTAGGAATGCACCTGTGCAGCTGCCGGGTGACCTGGAAAACGTTAAGTGTGTGGGATCCTGTGGACCGAGTTCGAGAACCCCTGTGCTAGAGATAACCCTAAATTCCCAATTCATGTGACTTGTAACTGTGAATCCCCCAGTAATCACTGTGGTGCAAACAGCAAAGTGTATGGAACCCATCTAACAGAGACTCCTACAATCTCATTATCTATTGAGGGCACAACTATCTCCTGTAGCCTTCATGTGCCCTTTCATAGAGTTGTCATTGTCTCCAAAATGCACTACATCCCCCCCCCCCCCCGCCCCTCTCCTACAGCCACTACACTGGCTACATTTCCCCTTTAAACCAAAGTAAAGCTTCTCATACGCTATCATCTTAACCCACCACACTATGCCCCTTATTCAGGGTGTGATGTACTAAGCTTGAAAAGTGATAAAATGTAGAGTGAGAAAGCATTAGCCTATCAGCTCTTACCTGGCATGTTACAGGCTAGTTTAAAAAATGACAGTTATGAGCTAATTGGTTGGTGATTTATCACTCTCGATTTTATCAAGCTTACTACACCTGGTCCTCATTGTTTCTCCTCTCTGTGTCACCCCTGCCTGTCTGCCCATCCCCTTTGGAATGTAAGATCTTGCTAGCAGGACCCTTCCCCTTCTTGTTTATCTACTTCCTCACTTACACTATCATTGACTCGCTACTGTCTACAACAGCATTACACTTTAGTGTTTGCCAACCCACTGATGATTTGTTTCTGGTGACCGCTGTAGCATAAATGTTTTTAAATGTTGTTATGAGATACACACAAACAAATATATAAGGCCCCTAGAGTTATGCTAGAGAGGTAATTTCTCTATAACAGCTGCCCATTGTTTTGTTTTTTTAGAGAATCATATTCAGTGGTACTTAGGATGCCGCCAGGTCTTAAAACTCAGAATATTAGAGGCTTATATAACTAATGGCTAATCACAGCAGGAGTGGATAGCAGCAAGTATATATTAACTGAGGTGAGACTGTGATTACCAAGTACTTTCGCCACCTGGACAGGACACCCATGGCCACTGGTGGAGAATTTGGTAAGGCTGGTGATGCTTTTGAGGCACTTTGGATAAAAAGTTTGCCGGTGGAGACAAGCTGCAGTACAAATGAGGACACAGGCAAGCAGAGGCACGTATGTGTACAGTCAGGACACACATCGGACCAGGGCTACTCTGCACCAGAACAAAACCAGTTAGTATACACCAAAGCCGAAGCATGTAGTAAAAAACTATTACTGGCAATGAGGTGCAGGGCTGACTGCCTTGTGACAAGGACAGTGACTAATGAGAGAAAGCCAGAAATCCTTGTCACCGTGCAGAGGAGAGTACTCAGTACATGTTATATGGCCTGTCCTAATGGAAGGAACTGTAGGTAAATGGAATATACTGTAAGACCAAAACACAGCGTTTACAGATTGTAACAAATATCAAGCAGAATTAGTGGTTTCTGGATATTACATGTATGTACGCTGCAAGCAGGAAGTGCTGCACAACGAAACACGCCAGTAGACAAGCGCCTCTTTGTGTTGTTCTGGTCTTTACAAGAACACATCACAGGGCACCTTGTATGTCTGTGTCACTGATGCATTGTCATGCTCACACATGTTCTGCATATATTCTACTTGTCTTATACCGATCCAGGTTTTTATATTTTAGGCTGTTCAGCATTTTATCTGAGGATCATGTTAAGCACATAGAGCGTCTTCTAATTTTACACTTCAGATCTTATAGAAATTCATGACGAGTCACACAACAGCAATGTGAAGAGTAATTGAAGATTAATCTCCAATTCATCTTTGTTAGTTATATGATCCTGATGGTCTTAAGACAACATAATCTCCATAAGCTATTTGAAAAATGATAAAAAATTTAGGAGATTATTCCATTCATCATTATTTTCCTTACAGTTTACGGAATAATAATGAGCCCACCGCTTACCTGATGGAAAAACAGACGGGCTATCGTCTCAGATCTACAGCGATTTACATGGGGCTTGTTCTAACATATGTGTGCTAATGTCATGTTGGATCATTTCTGTGTAGGATGTGTGGTGTACGCTACAATGTGCGCATGTGCGCAAAATACGCAGCGATTGTGTTTTTGATGGATGTGTGGAATTAAGTACAGAGAACCAGGGGAGGTGGGGTGTCAAAATTTAAATAGGGCAGGCATGGCAACTGCCACCGACTGCCATTCCAAACTGGCTCACTGGCAGCGTTTCTTCGCAAACTGAATTTTGGACTGTGCTGCAGCTCCTCCTCTGGAACCACCATGGCAGAGAACCAATGTAGGGAGAGTAGAAAACCATATGACAGGGAAGCTTAGTCTTCCAGCACCATTTAGAATAGACTGTGGTCATATATCATGCCTACTAGGTGATTCATCACGCCCTACGGGCGCTCTTCACACCGTCGTAAGGGGCTGCGCCCCCTTAATTTGTGAACGTTTGTATATAAGAAATATGGTTAGAATTGTATGAAAGATGCCTGTATTGCAACTTGAGTTATAGGTGAAATGTGTTAAATAGAGAGCATATGATGTGGAAGGGGGTGTGTATTGTTTTGTTTAATTAAAAAGCGGTTACAGAGTAAGATGTACATTGATAGTGTGGATGGTACAGTGACATTTGTGGGTGTGGGGGGGGGGGCTGTGTGTGCATGTTGTTTAGGTGTGTGTGTGCAATAGTATAGTAGGGTGTTTTTGAGTCAGCGGCTCCCCACTGGCGGAGGTCACGACACAGGAAAACAGGAGGCTGGGTAGTGATAAGGGTGTGTGGGCATAAGGGGGGCTAAAGAGGAGGGTGGGAGATACTGTGCAGCTTCTGCCAGTGGGTGAGGGTCCAGCGTGGCAGTACAGGAGTACAAGATGGTGGCCCTTAGTCAGTGTCTCCTCCTACTTGGTGGGAGTTAGGGTGCATGAGAGCAGGAGGCTGGGCTATGAGGCATGATAGGGGCATGTGAGCAAAACAGCGTCAGCGACTCCCCAGTGGTGGAAGTTACGGTTCAGGAGAGCAGGAAGCTGGGTAGTGATAGGGGTGTGTGAGTATACGGGGGACTAAAGAGGGGCTTAGGGGTGCCGTGAATTGCAGCAGGGGCGCGGGGGGTGCCGTGAATCAAGGGAGGGAGGGGGCGCAGGTGTCGGCGAATTGCGGGAGAGGGCGGGGGTCCGCAAAGCGTGGGAGGGGGCGTGAATTGCGCGAGGGGGGGTTGCGAATCGCGGGAGGGGGGGTGCGCAGGGGGTCCGTGAATTGCGGGAGGGGGGGACACGGGGCGCAATGAATCACCAAGTTGGTTATATATTCTTGTAGAAGGATGGTAGAATGTTGCTGTCATTCAGAATGCATTTACATAAACAGTCATAGTAGCAGTAAAAGGTCTGACTTAAAACACCTACAGTAAAACAGAACAGGTGTTATATATTATACAAAGAATTGGTTGATGATGTGTAGGTTGACAGCTCATAGTTCATAGTTGTCACTGGAAAAAAATGGTACTTGTTTCCTAGCACGGCCACACCGATTTACATCGGGGTGGTCGTGTCGGAAAAATCGGGTCGATCGCATCGCATGCGATTTGGTCGCATGCGATGCGATCGACGCGACCGACCGATTTTTGACCCGATTTTTTCATTGAATGAAATGTAAATCGGGTCCCTGGGACCCTATTTTACATTGGATTCAATGTAAAATATTCCCAACCCCCCCAAATTTAACGGCGTACACCCCTCCCCACGATAGACGCCAACCCGAAGCGTGGCGAGTGCAGCGAGCCCGCGAGGGGCGGCGGTGCGCGTCCTCCGACCTTTTCATTCCCCTACTATCCACGTCGGCGTGGAGTTGAGAATAGAATAGTGTGGCGAGCGCAGCGAGCCACCGCGCCCGAAGCGTGGCGAGCGCAGCGAGCCCCGCGAGGGGACGCGTATACCTGTGAAGTTATACGCGTCCCCTCGCGGGGCTCGCTGCGCTCGCCACGCTTCGGGCTCGGTGGCTCGCTGCGCTCGCCACACTATTCTATTCTCAACTCCACGCCGACGTGGATAGTAGGGGAATGAAAAGGTCGGAGGACGCGCACCGCCGCCCCTCGCGGGCTCGCTGCGCTCGCCACGCTTCGGGTTGGCGTCTATCGTGGGGTGACGACGGGGACATCTATAATGTGAAATGGGTCATATTGGCCCATTTCACATTTTTCAAATTTTTTCACGATTTCAATGTTAAAAAATATTTTAACATTGAAGCCTATGTAAAAATCGTGGGCATCGCGTCGGGACCAATGTTAATGGTCCCGACCGACGCGATGCCCCCGATATTTTACCTTTCCCGACACGATTTCAATGTTAAAATATTTTTTAACATTGAAGCCTATGGAAATATCGGGGGCATCGAGTCGGTCGCGTCGGGACCAATGTTAATGGTCCCGACCGACGCGATGCCCCCGATATTGTGTCCTAGCCGGCAAAATGGACCTGATTTCAAAGGAAATCGGGTCCATCTTATGGATCGTGTACCTTAACTTAAAGGTACACGATCCATAAGATTGTGGCCGTGCTAGGAAACAAGTACCAAAAAAATTGCTACAAGAAAAAATCAACACAGAAAGTTCAACACATGTAAATATTGACATAAGTGTGGCACTTCATCGGTGTCCATGTCGACACATGAGAATGCATATGAAAACATTCAAAAAAAGAAAAATAAATCTTCAAAAACTCATGTCAACCTTTTTCATTGTCGACCATAGCCGTGCCAGTGTTTTGCATGTGCCATTTAATCCTGGGGTTGCCGTGAATCACGCGCGGGGGTGGTGGGGGGGGAGGAGGTGAGGGGTGTCCGCGAATCACGGGAGGAGGGGTCGTGGGTGGATGCCGTGAATTGCGGGAGGGAGGGTCGCGGGGGGGGGGGGGGGGTGTGTGTGGGTGCCGCGAATCGTGGGATGGGGGGGGCGCGGGGGGTTGCAGTGAATCGTGGGAGGGTGGGTCGCGGGGGCGGGGGGTTGCCGCAATGACAGGAGGGGGGGTCAGGGGTGGGGAATTGCGGTAGGGGGGGTCGTGGGGGGCACCGTTAACCACGGGAGGGGGGGGCCCGGGGGGTTGGCGCGAATCGTGGGAGGGGGGGTCGCGGGGTGTCGCGAATTGCAGGAGGGGGGGGTGTCATGGGGTGGGGCCGCGAATCGTGGGAGTCACCGGGGGTGCCGCGAATTGCAGGGGGTGTGCTGCAAATCGCGGGAGGGGGGTTGCAGGGGGGTGCTGCGAATCGCCACAAGAAAAAATCAACACAGAAAGGTCAACACATGTAAATGTTGACATAAGTGTGGCACCTCATTGGTGTCCATGTCGACACATGAGAATGAATATGAAAACATTGAAAAAGTGAAAAATAAATCGTGTCAACCTCTTTCATTGTCGACCATAGCCATATCAGTGTTTTGCATGTGCCATTTAATCGTGGGGATGCCGTGAATGGGGGGGGGGGGGAGGGAGGGAGCATACCCAACATGACCCTCTCCAGGAGGGACACATTGCTCTGTTTCTGGACTTCTTAATTTATGGATTACCATCACCTTTCTTATCAATTACCCTGTTTAAAATGACAGGTGATGACAATCATAAATTAAGATGGAAGTCCACAAACAGAGCATTCTGTCCCTCCTGGAGAGGGTCATGTTGGGAGGTATGGAGGTGTGGGGCGCTCACCTGGTGTGTCTGGTGAGTAGCTGTGTCTTTGCTGTGTAACATGGAGAGGCAGAGGGTGTCTGGCACTGTCTGTGGGCTCACTGGGCTGGTTCTCTGTCATGTGTGTCAGTCATGTGAGTCAGAGGCTCCACCCAGCGTTATAGCTCCAGACACACTTTGAGTGACAGATGTAGCCAAATATATAAGAGATAGGGTTAGAATGCTTACACTGACATCACAAAGGCTGCTTTATGCCTTTGTCATTCCCCAACAGTATACTGTGCTGACGTAGACCTGAGTACTTCTCCCTAAGTTATCATTCACCAGTTATCATTCTGGCAAATGCCAGAAGGGCTGATGGCCAGGTGGGCAGAATTTGTCCTGTGCGAGCGGCTTAATTTGCATAATTGCATTATGACGCGGCTGCGTCATGACGAGATTGAGCCTCCGGTCTGAGTGGCGCAGGAGGGGGGTGTGCTGAGCTGCGCTGCTCCGGAATCCCCGAGTGAGAGGAGGAGGCGGGGCTTGTCGCAGTGTCAGGCAATGCCCCCGTCTCCTGACAGTCCTGCAGCCCATCCAGATCTCCACTTCCCCCAGCCCTCTGTGTCCTTCTGACTGTCTCATAGGTGAGAGGGGGCAGTTCCAGTGCTTGGGACAGTGTGTGTTGTGTGTGCATAAATGAGGCTAAGTTTATGTGCATATGGGGCTTTTTTGCATATTTGGACTAATATGGACATTTGTGGCTGTGCGTATATAGCCATAATGTGTAATGCTCCTTTTTCTAATGCCACGCCCCTTTCCATGAGACCACGCCCCCTTTTGCTGCGCAGCTTTGACTTGCAAGGGTCCCGTCTGCTATGGGTGGGCCTGTGTGCTCGAAATGCCAGGGCTGAATTCTACTCCCAGTCCAGCCCTGGACTGCACATGCCTGCGGGTCACCGTACGTCCTGTGATGAAAGCCTGTTACTTTTTAAAATTGCTGTACATTTGCAAGGTGATTGTTAGGAACTCAGCGATAGGGGCTGGTCACCAGAAGATTTATGGGAGTGCCAGAAAAGACGCAGGTGTACCCGGGACGTTGGAGGGAGGTGCGGGACGTCAGCTCCGGCCTTGGTCAGGCTGATTTTATCGCTGCTGTGGAGCAAGTCCTGGGCTACGCACAGACTGCACACACTGTGGAATCATTACATGGTGAGCGGCTGTTATCTGGGAGTGTCAGGTAATACGCAGGCGTGGCCAGGTGTGTGAGGGGAAGTCATGTGATGTCAGCTCCTCCCCCGATCAGCCTGATTCTATCACAGCCGCTGAGTAAGTCCTGGGCTACGCACAGACTGCACACACTGGGGAATCATTACATGGTGAGCAGCTGTTATCTGGGAGTGTCAGGTAATACGCAGGCGTGGCCAGGTGTGTGAGGGGAAGTCATGTGATGTCAGCTCCGCCCCCGATCAGCCTGATTCTATCACAGCGGCTGAGTAAGTCCTGGGCTACACACACACTGCACACACTGGGGAATCATTACATGGTGAGCGGCTGTTATCTGGGAGTGTCAGGTAATACGCAGGTGTGGCCAGGTGTCTGAGGGGAAGTCATGTGATGTCAGCTCCGCCCCCGATCAGCCTGATTCTATCACAGCCGCTGAGTAAGTCCTGGGCTACGCACACACTGCACACACTGGGGAATCATTACATGGTGAGCAGCTGTTATCTGGGAGTGTCAGGTAATACGCAGGCGTGGCTAGGTGTGTGAGGGCAAGTCATGTGATGTCAGTTCCGCCCCCGATCAGCCTGATTCTATCACAGCGGCTGAGTAAGTCCTGGGCTACGCACAGACTGCACACACTGGGAAATCATTACATGGTGAGCGGCTGTTACCTGGGAGTGTCAGGGAATACGCAGGTGTGGCCAGGTGTGTGAGGGGAAGTCATGTGACGTCAGCTCCGCCCCCGATCAGCCTGATTCTATCACAGCCGCTGAGTAAGTCCTGGGCTACGCACACACTGCATACACTGGGGAATCATTACATGGTGAGCGGCTGTTATCTGGGAGTGTCAGGTAATACGCAGGCGTGGCCAGGTGTGTGAGTGGAAGTCATGTGATGTCAGCTCCGCCCCCGATCAGCCTGATTCTATCACAGCCGCTGAGTAAGTCCTGGGCTACACACACACTGCACACACTGGGGAATCATTACATGGGGAGCGGCTGTTATCTGGGAGTGTCAGGTAATATGCAGGCGTGGCCAGGTGTGTGAGTGGAAGTCATGTGACGTCAGCTCCGCCCCCGATCAGCCTGATTCTATTACAGCTGCTGAGTAAGTCCTGGGCTACACACACACTGCACACACTGGGGAATCATTACATGGGGAGCGGCTGTTATCTGGGAGTGTCAGGTAATATGCAGGCGTGGCCAGGTGTGTGAGTGGAAGTCATGTGACGTCAGCTCCGCCCCCGATCAGCCTGATTCTATCACAGCCGCTGAGTAAGTCCTGGGCTACGCACAGACTGCACACACTGGGGAAATCACTTCTCGCTGGAATGCGACATCTTCGCTGTCCATTGACAGGCTTACGAAGGGGGCGGGATTACACTCTGATAGGGTGGCGGCTAACTATTTGCACGGTGATCGCACGGCTCTGCTAAGTAGCAGCAAAGATGGGTGTAGAACGTACAGCAGGCCGTGTCTTTGGAAGAAGCTGCTGTAAGGAAATGTGAAAGCAGTTGGCGGCGTCATTAGTCAATAGACGCCTCTTGTCAGCTTGTGTGATCCGCTGCTCCTCAAATGCCCAAAAACATGGACCTTTTCTGTACATGTACATTTCCCCCACGTATGGGTTAGTACATAAACCATTGGGTTTATCCACTAACCTGAATTAGGCCCTATGTTGAAAATAGTGAATTGAATTAGGGAAAAGGGTTCTTCCACCGAGGTACGGCCAAAGTCTCCCTCTCTGGCGCGGCCACCACCCCTCGCACCCCTTCTGCTTCCTATAGAAAACAACATTTTGTCAATTGTCAATCCAGTGTTATTGCTAAAACTATTGTGATCTGAACTTTGTATTTTCCTACAGATCACAACAAAAAAACATCCTCGAGTTCATCGCTGCTTCAACTTCAATTACAGCGCCACATAATTTATGTCTAAGTAGCACGGCTCCGAGCCTGCCACCGCTTCCAATTCTATCTTGAAACGTTTCTGAAAGTGCCAAAAAGCTGCATTTCAAGATCCATTCAAATTTGGTGTTTTAAGTATCACTTGGAACAGAGGGAGAGCTTAGCAGCTGTATTGTCTGGCTGCTAATTAAACAACAAATAACAGAATAAGGAAGAATCCAGCCAACAAACTCCTGATTTCCTCCTGATGTCTTTGAGAAATGCTGGCTAAGAACGTCCAGCGACTGTTATCCCACTGCGCAGAGCCAGCTGCTGGGGCAGACCTGCCAAGGAAGGGGAAGGTGGCACAGTCGTGCAGAAGTCAGCCGGCCAGGTAGGAACAAAGTGGATCTGCTGCGAAATAAAACTATATTTAGTACAACAACAACAACACCGACTTTTTTTCTCTTCCCTTACAGCTGCTCATGTGTAACAGTGGCGCAGTAATTCTGGGCACCACGGGGGCCACTCGCCGGCACAGCCGCAACATGGCGCAGAATGAAAGTGTCATGACGCTAAATACGAGCATTTGTATACCTCAGTATAATAATACAAATAATAATATCTATATATATAATATCATAAAAATACAAGGCTTTGCAATTGGGTCTATGCTCCATGTTTGTGCCAGGATTCTGTCCAAGCCTTTTAAACTTGGCTGGTATAAGAAGGGCATCTTTCAAAAGAGCTTGGTGGAAGTAAAGGTGCCCAAACATGCTGCCATAGCTGCGTGCAATGCGATGCAATGTGATGCGCGCTCCCGCACAGTACAAAAAGTATGTGCTGCACATACCTTTTGTACTGCCTGCGGATCGCATCACATCGCACGGAAATCGCATGCAAAATGCATGCGTTGCGATGCGATCCAGTCCAACGCATCGCAACACACGCTGCTATCACAGAGTGTATGGGCACCTTAAGAGCTGGCGTAATGGTTCCAGGAGTGAATGGAGGAGAGGGGACATAAGTAGATTATTGAGAAGTGTTGATTATAAAAATCCGTTTAGGTGATAACAAGTGTTAGATATAGGGGGATACCATGTTACCCACACTGACACTGGGGGTCATTCAGACCTGATCGCATGGACCTGAAATTCGCATGGCAGAAGATATTATATCGCACATGTGTTCAGTTAGTAGTAGTAGTACACATGTGCGAAACCGTCCTGTGAAGGAATTCTGCTACTTTTTTTAATCGCTGGCTAGTCACAAGCTGATTGACAGGACGTAGGTGTCTGGGGCTGGTTACTGGGCGTTTCATCAGAATGCCAAGAAAAACACAGGTGAGCCATAAAACCCGCTGGGAGTGTCTGGGAAAGCACTAGACGTGCGTGATGTGTTAGAGGAGGGAGTGTGACGTCAGTTCCGGGCCGGATATGACGGAGAGTAAAACATCATCGATGGTGAGTGGCTTACGTGGTTTTTTTTACAAGATTTCCGCACAGCTTCAAGTAGATTTGCAGCCGTACACATCCATTCGTACAGCGATCACATTAAGTTGTAGGGCGGGATTTCACTTTAGCGGAGAGACGTCTACCTCTACCCTGGCCGCTGCAGACTCGCTTGGTCCCAATAACCTGACGCCGGATTACCCCTAAGTGTTACATTAATGATGTCTCAATGTAGTTTGGCCTGACCAATCCAGGGAGTCCCGTGCCCAATGCCAATGGGGGCTAATAAACCATAAACAATAAGGTACCTCAGCGGTAAATGAAAGCACGTGGTAGACAACCACACCGCAAACACGCCGCAAATACACGATTCTATGATAACGCCAATTAGCAACCCAACATTTTACTCTCCCCTTAATGATCACATTAATTGGCAGCTTCAAAAGGTTTGTATCCAAGACAAGAATACTAGAGATTATTAATGATTTGCGGAATAAGCGTGCCCTCATAATGATTACCTACTTGTTTTTCTCAAGTGTAAAATGTTCACGTTCATTACAGATTACTTTGAAACCCACTTCTCCGGAGATATTAGAAACACGAGTATCGTGAAGAGACGGGGGCACTTCACCAGCGCTGGCAGCTCGCTAATTATCCATAAATTGGGATGTAGTAGAACCTAGGTATTTTCGGATTCCAAGCGCGAACCGTCTTGTCCTGTGATAAGTGTTCCATTGGTATTTACATGGCCGTGTGAGGAGGAGATAGCAGTGATTGTTCCCCACCATAGGTCGAGGTCCAGATTTGTGATGTCATTGATCATAGTGTTAAATGACTTGTTTGCATCTGAACTCCGTCGTCCGTATCAACCATTTCCCACCCATTTTCCCATGTGTAAATCCCCACAATTTGGATTATTGGCATACTCATTCACTGCTGTATATAATGTGTGTCAGTGATACTGAGAGCAGAATTCTACTTTATCTAGACATAGCAACGCCTTCACATGATCTGAGCAGATCCAACATTGTGTATCCCATAGCAACCGTAAGACTCATCAAAGGCATTACAGTCCAGGATTACTCCACATGTGAGTCACGCTGAACACTGACTGATAATGTCATACAGAACAGCTGAGGACATTTACTTACTGCCCTGGGGCATAGGTGCCGATTTATGTTTTTGCTGGTGGGTGCGCAAGCCAAAAATATAGGGGAGTGGCTTCATGGGAAAGGGGCGTGGCCACAAAATAATACTGATTTATATTACGCAGCACAGTTGTCTCCAATATTCAGATTATGGCAACAGTGCCAAATACATAAATGCCTCCACAGTGCCAAATACATAAATGCCCCCACAGTGCCAAATACATAAATGCCCACACAGTGCCAAATACATAAATCAGAATCAGAATCAGAATCAGAATCAACTTTATTGGACATGTATGCTTGCGCACACTAGGAATTTTTTGTGGATTTACAGTGCAGCATCAAGCAGGGATGAAGGTGGGGGGGTGAAGGCATTACATATATTACATTAAGACATTACATGTGGGGAACACATACCCGCCGAGCTGCACAGCGCCTAGGCAGCCATCAGCGGCGCCACTGGTCGCTGCAACAGCCAGGAAGGTAACATTAAGTACAGTTATCACATAGGGAGCACATACCCACCGAGCTGAACAGCGCCTAGGCAGCCATCAGCGGCACCACTGGTCACAGAAACAGCCAGGTAGGTAACAATACAAGCAGAGAGACAGTACAGTTATCACACATGGAACATATTTGGCCAAGCTGCACAGCGCCTAGGCAGCCATCAGCGGCGCCACTGGTCGCTGCAACAGCCAGGAAGGTAACATTAAGTACAGTTATCACATAGGGAGCACATACCCACCGAGCTGCACAGCGCCTAGGCAGCCATCAGCGGCGCCACTGGTCGCTGCAACAGCCAGGAAGGTAACATTAAGTACAGTTATCACATAGGGAGCACATACCCACCGAGCTGAACAGCGCCTAGGCAGCCATCAGCGGCGCCACTGGTCACAGAAACAGCCAGGTAGGTAACAATACAAGCAGAGAGACAGTACAGTTATCACACATGGAACATATTTGGCTGAGCTGCACAGCTCCTAGGCAGCCATCAGCGGCGCCATCTTGATCATTCTGCTCAAAGGCAGCAGTAATAATATTATTTTCATGGCAACTGAAGCATGAGTTCGACTGGTTGTAGCACTTTTCTTCCAAAGCTGGCACACCCTGCCAGCTTGTTGTTCAACGGGTGTGCAACTAGTGATGGTACAGCATACAGGCTTTGCAAACAGTGGTTACGGAGGTACATGGTACAAATCATTGTAAAGAGACAGTAAACAAAGAAAATACATAGCTTTCATCGGCTTAGAGGCTGAGAGAGATGGTAATTGGTGAAAAATAAAATGATGCCATGTGCGGGTGTAAGTCCAAATCCAGTCCAAACTCCAGTCAAACTCATGCTTCTGTTGTCATGCTTACGATGCAGGCTAAGAGCAGGCAAAGCCTTTAAAGCAGGCTTGCAAACATTTCCAATATTAAAGGAAAGTTTGGGTCAGCTGGTACAGGGGGAGGGGCTGGTGTTTGCACAAATTCCTCAACAGGCTAATTAGTGGAGGGGGGGGGAAGTTGCAGGCTCCAAGTAACAAAACAATTCACAATGCAGACTGTTCTTTAAATGAAAGCATCAGATGTTCAAAATGGGATTCATGTACCTGTAAAATAGGAGATGAGATGGTTTCAGAACTTCTCTCCAGTCAAACTCATGCTTCTGTTGTCATGCTTACGATGCAGGCTAAGAGCAGGCAAATGCCCCCACAGTGCCAAATACACAAATGCCCCCCACAGTGCCAAATACATAAATGCCCCCACAGTGCAGGTACAAACACCCCCCCCCACAGTGCCAAATACATAAATGCCCACACAGTGCCAAATACATAAATGCCCCCACAGTGCCAAATACATAAATGCCCCCACAGTGCCAAATACATAAATGCCCCCACAGTGCCAAATACATAAATGCCCTCGCAGTGCCAAATACATAAATGACCCCACAGTGCCAAATACATAAATGCCCCCACAGTGCCAAATACATAAATGCCCCCACAGTGTCAAATACATAAATGCCCCCGCAGTGCCAAATACATAAATGCCCCCGCAGTGCCAAATACATAAATGCCCCCACAGTGCCAAATACATAAATGCCCACACAGTGCAGGTACAAACACCCCCCCCCCACAGTGCCAAATACATAAATGCCCACACAGTGCCAAATACATAAATGCCCCCACAGTGCCAAATACATAAATGCCCCCACAGTGCCAAATACATAAATGCCCCCACAGTGCCAAATACATAAATGCCCCCACAGTGCCAAATACATAAATGCCCCCACAGTGCCAAATACATAAATGCCCCCACAGTGCCAAATACATAAATGCCCTAGAAGTGAGAGATGTTGCTGATAAATCATAAGCAGGATGTGATTGGTTGCTATATACAACATCTCTCACTTCTAAAAAAAACCTATCACTTTAGTAAATATTTTTATTGCTTCATACATCCGATCTCTACCTATGAGCCTTAGTTAATATTGGGCCAACCAGGTGAACATGGCAGAGTGGAAGTTGGAGATACTGTATGGGAGAGCAGAGTAGAGAGGAAAGGTTCTGTTGTGTATCTCTTGGCAGGGGGAGAACATAAGCTCACCAAGAGAAGAAGGTTGATAGCAGAATATTGAGGAACCATAAGGACCCACAACAGATAGAAGTGGATACTATGGGCCTTCTCAGACTGTTTAAATGTAGCCTGACGCTTGTATTAGTTCTGTGCGCAGTTTTAGGCACATAATTAGGCAATTAGAACTCTCCATTGTGTGTCAGGCTGCTCACCTGCAGTTATTTTCCTCATTAAGGGGCTTGTCCATTCTAGCTGTTCTGATTGGAGATTGCTCCCTATATTACCCAGTGGGTATGGTATATGGTTCCGACAGTCATTAGCCCGATGTCGGGATCCCAACTAGCCGGACTCAGACAGCATGGCAAGCGCAACAAAGCCCCTTGCCGGCACGCTGCACTCGCCACGCTGCGGGCTATGTGGTTCGCTACACTTGCCACCTATTCTATTCTCCCTCTAGGGGGTCATGGACCCGCATGAGCGAGAATAGCCGGTGGCCGTCGGGACCCCGAGTGTCAGGGTTTTGACTGTCGGGATTCCAACATCGGGGTAATGACTGTCGGGATCCCGACTGTCGGGAAACTGTCCGGCACCCTTACCCAGTCTTCCCTAAACTCTGTGCTAGTTATGCTGCTTGTTTCTGACTTTTGCAGCAGAGCACACTGAATCTTTCCTGACAAACCCTGTTCCAGATCTAATCCTGTCTAGCCTGTGTTACCCAGAGATACACAGAGCTTGTTGTTGCTCTGCAGGAGACTGTTCCTGTATTCTTCTCCTGTATATTCCAGCCTGTACCTGTTCTAATAGAGCTTCGTCTTTAGTCCTGTGTAATATACCTTGCCCTGTCTGTCCCTGATCATACTCAGCTTCTGTTTATGTCTTGTGTTCCTATTACTGTCTTATTGTGTTCTTTATGTACTGTACGTGTCTCTACTGAGCTTCTGTGTGTACCTGTCCTTACAGGTCAGTACACCTGTGCTGGTGCTGCTCCCAAGTCCAGTCTAGTAGTCCATTCGTCTGCGTGTAACCGGTATTGGTTCGCATTCCAGTTCAGTCTGTTTGTCTGCTCACATTGTACTCAGGCACTATAGTGACTGCATCGCTAACACCACGGCCATTGTGGTTTACTGCCCAGTGCTTGTTAATTCCATCTCCAGTGCTGTGGTGCTCTTGTATGCTATCTGCCCAGTGGTCCCATGCTAGTCACACACAGTAGTGTACTAGTGTTTATAATTTGTCCTGTGTGTCTGGTCCTTCCTTTTGTTTCCAAGTCTGACTCCAGTCCTGTATTTGCCTTGCCTAGCCTCCTGTAGCAGCCTTGTCCCTCTGTAAGACCTGGCGGCACTGGAGTGGAGGTGGACCTAATTCGCCCTCACAAACATGGCTGTTATAGGAGACTTCAAGGACTGCTGGGCAAGTGCAACAGCACCACCTATACCACTTTGGATAAGATCTGTCAGTAGTAGTAACTATACTGAAGGAGAGTAAAATAAGGTAGAAGGTAAGCAAAGATCCAACAAAGATGTGAAGGCCAAGGAAGTGTGGGGTGTTGAGGAGAACTTTATTGACCTATATGGAAAGCAGCAAAGGATCTAAAAGTAGCCATTTTAATAGCCATGGGAAATTCATTGGTCACTTTAGTAATAGCTGTCTCAGTGAAGGGAAGAGGGCACCATGGGCTAGAGTCAGAGGAGAGATAGTGGGAAAAGTGTGTAGTTACAATTTTAGGGTGGGGTGGAAGAACAGGATCTTGGGGGAAGTATAACATGGGAATGGAAGAAAGAATTGGAAATCCTCATTTCCAGTAACAGAAAATGATAAAACGAGGGAGAGTGGAGGAGAAAGTGAATACAACAAGGGTGAGTGGAGCAGAAGGTGAGTGGAGGGTGATGTAGATGAACGTGGAGGAGACTTTTGGGTGGATAGTGCTGAGATTTTGCTTTGTAGAAGTTGCTGGGAGAAGTACGAGTAGAAGGTACAGTAAGGGTATTGGGAGCGGACAGAGAGGTGTTGGGGGACTGGGTGGGTACTAGCGACCATCAGTAGGCATGAAGAAACCAGCAAAAAACAGAAAAAAATGTGATCAAAATTTCCCAAATGCCCACATGCTGTGACCCGTTAGCACTTCACGTGCTATACATATATAAGATGACAATATGTGGAATAGGATGAAGGTAGCATCTATTCTCCCATCGGAATAACCAGCGTCGCACTTCCTCCAACGGCTCCAAGATCCTGAAGCGACGTATAAAACATTTATCTTTATTTGTGTTCGTTTTTCTCATTACTTCCAAGGACGGCGGCACATTCTGGAAAGCGCACTCGCTGGATGTTGTGCTGACCCTTTTTTATCCTGTACTTGTTAAAAAAAAGTTAAGTAGTTATTGTCATTTTTTTCTGCTAAAGTGGCTGCTGGAAAATAGTTTGACCTTGATTTCAGAAGAAGAGATACAGATACTAATGTCTGTAACTATATTCCATACAGGAGCTGATTGTGCGAGAATGCAGAAAATGTGCCCTGAAAATTTTATCCGAGCCCTTTGCCAGCTTTTAAAACTGTAGTTAAATGCTGAGAATCCAGTTATTGTATTTGTACAGTGACTAAAGCTCATTTACTAACTGTAAAACGATGGATGATGATTGTCGGTACATTACCCCTCTACATGCTTTGATAAATGCCCGCCATGATTGGTTAGACGCATTGAATTTTAACCAGAGTAGCGTCTTTCATGGCCTGACCAATCACAGTGCAGCTCGATGAACTGTCATACAATGGCTGACTTCTTGGCTTGATCTCCATTGGTCAAGTCTTGCATCACCGTACGCTTCTCTTTTCATTATGTCGGGGTTCGGGGTGGTAGAAGATGGATCAACAATCAACAGGACAACACGTCGTTGCTATTGGGTTGACAGTCAAAAAGTCAACAGTTAGAGCAGGTAGACAAGGTTAACATGTAAATGAAAGGTCAGCAGTACAAAAGGCAAACTCGTACTATGGGTCAACAGGTTCAAGACATCGACATAAAAATGGTTGACACAAATATAGTCGATAAATTATTTTTTTCAGGTTTTCTCAAGTTTTGCTTATTTTTGCTCTCCATGTATACAACTCTTTATAATGGTAAGTTGTGGCGAGTGAGCCACCGTGCTCAAAACGTGGCGAACTAATGCGCTTATGCTCATTTGGGTCATACATGATTAAGCATGCAAAATAACTGCCCCCCCCCCCCCCAAAAAAAATAAATAAAAACAACTCTCTTTGACTGTTTTCATGTCAATAGATTGAACTGTTGGCTGGTAACCTTCTGATCTCTCCCATGTCCAAGACTTCTCTTGCGCTGGTAACTCTTGTGAGTAGGGTCCTCCTTCCTCACGTACTCACCCTACCTCTTTACCTCACCTGTCCTCCTGTCCTGTTCTTCCCTTCCTCTACTTCATCTTCAGTCTCCTCGACAATTTCCACACCTACTTCTGAACTGATGCTGATTTTAGTTCTACCAGCTATACCCCTTTTTATGCTGTATTTTATCAACACACCCTGTTTGTTACCATGGCCCTTATTCTGATCGGTGCGGATATATCCGCGTGCGTTCGGCCCGCCGATGTTTTGTGTCTGCGCATGTGCAGAGGCGTCTCTGCGCATGTGCGAGCGGGGCGTACGGCCAAATTCCGCATGATATGTGAACACTCCGAACAGGGGGTGGAGAGGGGCGTGAAGGGCTGTTTGGGCTCATTACCATATGCATACGCCCCGCGTTTCATGGGAGTTCCCATGAAAACGCTGGGCGTACGTATGGTAATGCGGCCGTGACGCACGTGTAGGGGGCGGACATATGACATCGCCGGATGTCAGCTGCCCGCCCAGATCTCTGCTTTTGCACGGAAAAATGTCCATGTGGTCTGAGGTTGCGGGAGCTGGTGGAGCACTCGGTCCTGCATTCGATGGTCTGCGACCATCGAATGATGGGGGAGGTTCCCTTAGATGGAGGAGGCGTATTCCGTGAAAAATACACGTGCGGTCCGTTCGGACAGCTTCTTACCGCATACGGACGGAGTTGGCGATTCGTATGGAAGGCGGGGTTTCGCACGCACGGTCCTGGCCGCATAATCGGCTCCAGCCGCACCGATCAAAATAAGGGCCCATGTAATTTGTTAATTCCCACCCTTTTACCAAGTCATGATCAGGGATGTAAATGGGCTTAACCAGAATGTGTGTGGTGTGGCTAACTAACAGTGAGTGCCCAGGGCAGTAGAGAACTTAGCTGGGCCCAGGTACTTTTCATGGGGCGTGGCTGATACATATGTATTTGCAGTATTTATTTGTCCTTGTGAAGACCTTTAATGTATATAACAGGTCTCTCTGACAACCAATCCGCGTCACTGTTTGTTTTTTCATTGTTCCGCTGCTTTCACTGTGAGTACTTTATAAATATTTTTGGGTTAGATTTGCGCTCAGTGTTTCCGTGTCTGCCTCCGCTAACCTTAATACCTGCTTGTACATTTCCCAGGCGCTGACATAAAAGCGGGATCTAGTTTCAATAATGTAAAACTTATTTTTTCCCTGTATAAATTCTGACACTTTCTTCTGCAGCCGCGGTGACTTTGTTTTATTCCTTGAACTTTTGTCTCCTTAATGTCGTTCTCTGTGGCAGGCGCTGATTTATTCTGTGTCCTGAAAGGGTTTCTTTGGGACTATTTGCCTCTACGAGCTTTTAGCCAACTGTATGGAACTCGCTTCCCCGCGCAGCGCGAGACGCCCCCACATTAGAATCCTGACTGTTACTCAGCATTTCCTCGCTGGTCCTGTAGTATCTCTGGGCTGCTGTATTTTATTA
Organism: Crinia signifera; assembly: GCF_055691185.1. Taxonomy (NCBI): domain Eukaryota; kingdom Metazoa; phylum Chordata; class Amphibia; order Anura; family Myobatrachidae; genus Crinia; species Crinia signifera. Next base: position 176,164,851 of record NC_139224.1, on the reverse strand, counting down.
AAAAGATTTCTATCCATTCAGCGCTTCCAGTCCTATTGGAGAAAGAGCGCTACAGTATACACATGACATTGGGGTTTATTCTAGTTCATTCTTTCTGACAAAATCCTTCTTAGATGGACAAAACCATGTGCACTGCATGGGGGCAGATGTAACATGTGCAGAGAGAATTAGATTTGGGTGAGTTATTTTGTTTCTGTGCAGGGTAAATACTGGCTGCATGATTTTACACTTCAATATAGATCTCACTTTGAAGAAAAACCCCACCGAAATCTAATTCTCTCTCACAAGTTGCATCTGCCCCACCCGCAGTGCACATGGTTTTGTCCATCTAAGAAGGATTTTGTCAGAAAGAATGGACTAGAATAACCCCCATTGTTATTATTGTTTATTATTACTGGTAAGTACAATGACTTGTAGGCATTAATGCAGGTACTGTAAGTGCTCCTCAAATGTGGGGCTTATTGCATTTAAGTAATATGTTTAGGTTTAGTCCCTCAAATGAACTTCTATTCTGTTTTTGTGTGTGTACCAATAAGACGATGTAGGGGATGACGGTGCGGAAGTTGCCTGTTTGTGTAGGAATATAACCAGTGTCATCATTATACAACAGAAGTTCAACCAGACTCAGATGTGGACTTTCCACAATACCCTTACACTTGGCGCCGGCGCTAAGGTACTCTATCGCTGCCGGCTGTAATCAACAGAAGAAATATAGTGCTATGGATTGTTGGAGGGTGGTGGGCCCCAAACTGGTAATTTGCATAGTGCCCCATAAGGTCTAAATCCTCCTCTGACCAGATTGGCTATCCCTGTCACCTCCTGTCCTCTGTATCCCCTCCAGCCTAGTGCCCACTGTGTAACCTCTAGCCTAGTGCCCCCTGTGTCTCTACAGACTCTGCCACCTATGTTACTTCCAGCCTAGTGCCCTCTGTGTCTCTCCAGCCTCTGCCCCCTATGCTACTTCCAGCCTAGTGCTCTATGTGTCTCTCCAGCTTTCTCCCCTGTGTTACTTCCAGCCTAGTGCCCCCTGTGTCTCTCCAGCCTTCTCCCCTGTGTTACTTCCAGCCTAGTGCTCTATGTGTCTCTCCAGCCTTCTCCCCTGTGTTACTTCCAGCCTAGTGCTCTATGTGTCTCTCCAGCCTTCTCCCCTGTGTTACTTCCAGCCTAGTGCTCTATGTGTCTCTCCAGCTTTCTCCCCTGTGTTACTTCCAGCCTAGTGCCCTCTGTGTCTCTCCAGCCTTCTCCCCTGTGTTACTTCCAGCCTAGTGCCCCCTGTGTCTCTACAGCCTCTGGCCCCTATGCTACTCCCAGCCTAGTGCCCCCTGTGTCTCTACAGTCTCTGGCCCCTATGCTACTTCCAGCCTAGTGCCCCCTGTGTCTCTCCAGCCTTCTCCCCTGTGTTACTTCCAGGCTAGTACCCCCTGTGTCACCTCCTGTCCCCTGTATCCCCTCCAGCCTAGTGCCCACTGTGTTACCTCTAGCCTAGTGCCCCCTGTGTCTCTACAGACTCTGCCACCTATGTTACTTCCAGCCTAGTGCCCTCTGTGTCTCTCCAGCCTTCTCCCCTGTGTTACTTCCAGCCTAGTGCCCCCTGTGTCTCTACAGCCTCTGGCCCCTATGCTACTTCCAGCCTAGTGCCCCCTGTGTCTCTACAGTCTCTGGCCCCTATGCTACTTCCAGCCTAGTGCCCCCTGTGTCTCTCCAGCTTTCTTCCCTGTGTTACTTCCAGGCTAGTACCCCCTGTGTCACCTCATGTCCCCTGTATCCCCTCCAGCCTAGTGCCCACTGTGTTACCTCTAGCTTAACACCCCCTGTGTCTCTACAGCCTCTGCCCCCTATGTTACTTCCAGCCTAGTGTCCTTTGTGTCTCTCCAGCCTTCTCCCCTGTGTTACTTCCAGGCTAGTGCCCCCTGTGTCTCTACAGCCTCTGCCCCCCTATGCTACTTTCTGCCTAGTGCCCTCTGTGTCTCTCCAGCCTTCTCCCCTGTGTTACTTCCAGGCTAGTACCCCCTGTGTCACCTCCTGTCCCCTGTATCCCCTTTAGCCAAGTGTCTGTGCCAGCCTCCAGCCCCTGTGTCTCTCCAGCCTATGCAAATCAAGCCTTGTGCCCGATGTATCACCTCCTGGCACCTCCCGCCTATTTTTCCGCTCACTTACCCCATGTCTTTCGCGCCTCCCACCTATTGCTCCAGACTCCTGCCCGCTGTGCCACCTCCTGTCCTGTGCCTAGTGCCCCCTGTGTCTTTGCATCATTGAATAATTAAGGAGGCGGAGCTGACACAGGAGCTGGTGCTGCGTACTTAGAGTGACCAACTCATCCCTTTAATCTGGGACACATATTAATTACACAGGTTCTGTGGCAGTTTAAAACCAGGTGAAATGGAGTCTTGAGGTGTGGCAGTTTAAAACCGAGTGAAAGCCAGCCACAGAACCTGTGTAATTAATATGTGTCCCGGATTAAAGGGATGAGTTGGTCACCCTATGCGTACTACACAACCACAGTCATTTACTATCTGGTGATCTGGCTCTTAGGTGGTCTGGGGCACACACAGACCACCTTTTAGTTTCGCTAGTTGTATGGAAGTGCGTCTGTGCCCACAGCTCCAACCTAGTACAGCATAAGGAGATGACTGCGGCTGAGCCCCCAGGACTACAGCAACTCAGTCTAGTGCCCCGTCAGTCTGCCTGTTAACCACCCTACTATAGGGAAGTTTGGTTTCTATCATTTGTTTTACTATCAATAGTCTAAGACATCCCAGCATGAAAATACTCACTCTGCCACAAGGGGCACTGTGGTTTTACACTGACATAGGACTGTCACCTGACCTAGGCTCCTATTTATAGGACCCCTATACTTACAGAATGCTCCCAAAACACTCACAAAAATTAGATTTGGACACTATTGGCTATAATTACTAAAGGTTGATTCTAACCAATTTTGATCAAATTCAGATCGATTAAAATCTATGTTGTGCTAGGAAAATAAAGCACATTTACTAACATTTACAAATGAATATTGAAAATCAACTACTAGTAAATTTGTGTCTTAACCCTGGAAGCCCAACATCCATGAGGATTGATTTTATTCAAACTGAAATTGATATTTAGTAAATATGCCCCTAATCCTCTTATACCATTGTGTATGCACTTGATTTGAGAGCTCTTTGTCATTTAATTATATTATTCTTTATTTATCTTTAGTCGTATCCACCTTTATTTAAAGCTTACATCAAACCCATGACCTTCCATATTGCAGTCAGACACCTTACTCACCTTTACGTCGCTATAAAACCTCCAGTTGTGTGACACATAAATAGTTCTTGCACAAGGCCGGGTAATATATGGGAGAACTGTAATATCAGGTATCAGGGGCATAGCTGCTGGGGGGGGGAGACAGCTGCTGGGGGGGGGGGGGGGGGTACTGCATATCCTACGCTCCCGCTTCCTGGCTAACACCAGCACGATGTTTGTACTGGGAGATTGATACCGATGAAAAGGCTGATGTTGGGGGGAAGATAATAATTGCTGCACATATGCTGCTCTTTTATCCCTTATATTACTCCTGCAGGTTCTCACTTCCCATAAAGGACCCTCACTAAATGCCATATGTTCCGTGCGTCGAACCCAAATGTGCTGTAACTGGCACCGTTCCCGTTTCACACTCAGCGCAGGAACAGTTGCTGTGGGGGTGTTTAATAACAAGCTTTTGAAGAGAAACTTCCTCGTTTTTGTTGAAATAATAGTAGAGTGAGAGTCCAACCGGCCCCGTCATTCACGTACACAACGCGCCATATGGCAGCCAGAATGGGATATAGGTCACAGGTCCTGTACCACGTATTGTGTATCCTACTACTATATATAGTGCGCCACACACCCGAAATCTGCCGACGAGCGCCTAAGCCTGCAGATCACACCGGATCATAGGTCGACAGCGACTAGGTCAAAGGTCAATGGTCGACAGGCACAAGGTAGACATGCATTATATTAACATTGACAAAAGTCAATGACTGCACCCGTGCACCAGCTAGGTGGTCTGGGAGGCGTAAAAAAGGGGGAATATATAGAGATCTATATCAATTTTTTGGAATGCGCTTAATATGAGTGTGCTTGGCTGTGCAGCTGCAATCTAAAATTGGGGGAGTCCCCTCCAATACAATAGACAAAAAAGGACAAGAGTGGTTGATTGCGCTAGAACATTTTGTACATTATTAAACTTAAATGAATAAATATAAATAAATATAAATGGTCAGGTGTGAATAAAAAATAGAAAATACATTTATTATGACATACTACAATAATAAAACAATATTGAATAAAAGGGTTGGATTAAAAATAGGGACAATGAAGTAATAGTCACCCAAATCCTTGGTGAAATGGATACCAGATTAATTTAGGGAGTAATCCCAATCGAATGCGATGATCCTGGATAAGTAATTTGTAATCCAAGTTGTGTGGGAAAACACTCAATGCCGTTGCCACTTGTAATCCACAGATGGTTTCCGGGCTTCTTTTAGGAGGTGGCGTGCCTCCACGATGTACTTGTGCCTCGGATGGTGGTAGGGGGCCGGTAGGCAAAATATTGCGAACGAGTGTCCCAGATAGAAGACATAATAGCTGGTATTTCTGAGCTCCAAATATTGTAAGAAGGGTGCTGGTTGTCAGGGTCCCTTTTGGGGTAGCACCTACGCGTTTCGCTGTCGTGTGGCAGCTTTTTCAAGGTGGGTGACTATTACTTCATTGTCCCTATTTTTAATCCAACCCTTTTATTCAATATTTTTTTATTATTGTAGTATGTCATAATAAATGTATTTTCTATTTTTTATTCACACCTGACCATTTATATTTATTTATATTTATTCATTTAAGTTTAATAATGTACAAAATGTTCTAGCGCAATCAACCACTCTTGTCCCTTTTTGGTCTGGGAGGCGTGACAGTAATGACTGCACCCGTGCACCAGCTAGGTGGTCTGGGAGACGTGACAGTAATGACTGCACCCGTGCACCAGCTAGGTGGTCTGGGAGGCGTGACAGTAATGACTGCGCCCGTGCACCAGCTAGGTGGTCTGGGAGGCGTGACAGTAATGACTGCACCCGTGCACCAGCTAGGTGGTCTGGGAGACGTGACAGTAATGACTGCACCCGTGCACCAGCTAGGTGGTCTGGGAGATGTGACAGTAATGACTGCACCCGTGCACCAGCTAGGTGGTCTGGGAGACGTGACAGTAATGACTGCACCCGTGCACCAGCTAGGTGGTCTGGGAGACGTGACAGTAATGACTGCGCCAGTGCACCAGCTAGGTGGTCTGGGAGACGTGACAGTAATGACTGCACCTGTGCACCAGCTAGGCGGTCTGGGAGACGTGACAGTAATGACTGCACATGTGCACCAGCTAGGTGGTCTGGGAGACGTGACAGTAATGACTGCACCCGTGCACCAGCTAGGTGGTCTGGGAGATGTGACAGTAATGACTGCACCTGTGCACCAGCTAGGTGGTCTGGGAGACGTGACATTAATGACTGCACCTGTGCACCAGCTAGGTGGTCTGGGAGATGTGACAGTAATGACTGCGCCCGTGCACCAGCTAGGTGGTCTGGGAGACGTGACAGTAATGACTGCACATGTGCACCAGCTAGGTGGTCTGGGAGACGTGACAGTAATGACTGCACATGTGCACCAGCTAGGTGGTCTGGGAGGCGTGACAGTAATGACTGCACCCGTGCACCAGCTAGGTGGTCTGGGAGACTTGACAGTAAAGACTGCGCCCGTGCACCAGCTAGGTGGTCTGGGAGACGTGACAGTAATGACTGCGCCCGTGCACCAGCTAGGTGGTCTGGGAGACGTGACAGTAATGACTGCGCCCGTGCACCAGCTAGGCGGTCTGGGAGGCGTGACAGTAATGACTGCGCCCGTGCACCAGCTAGGTGGTCTGGGAGACGTGACAGTAATGACTGCACCCGTGCACCAGCTAGGTGGTCTGGGAGGCGTGACAGTAATGACTGCGCCCGTGCACCAGCTAGGTGGTCTGGGAGACTTGACAGCAATGACTGCACCCGTGCACCAGCTAGGTGGTCTGGGAGGCGTGACAGTAATGACTGCGCCCGTGCACCAGCTAGGTGGTCTGGGAGACATGACAGTAATGACTGCGCCCGTGCACCAGCTAGGCGGTCTGGGAGGCGTGACAGTAATGACTGCGCCCGTGCACCAGCTAGGTGGTCTGGGAGACGTGACAGTAATGACTGCACCCGTGCACCAGCTAGGTGGTCTGGGAGGCGTGACAGTAATGACTGCGCCCGTGCACCAGCTAGGTGGTCTGGGAGACGTGACAGTAATGACTGCACCCGTGCACCAGCTAGGCGGTCTGGGAGACGTGACAGTAATGACTGCACCCGTGCACCAGCTAGGCGGTCTGGGAGACGTGACAGTAATGACTGCACCTGTGCACCAGCTAGGCGGTCTGGGAGACGTGACAGTAATGACTGCGCCCGTGCACCAGCTAGGCGGTCTGGGAGGCGTGACAGTAATGACTGCGCCCGTGCACCAGCTAGGCGGTCTGGGAGGCGTGACAGTAATGACTGCGCCCGTGCACCAGCTAGGCGGTCTGGGAGACGTGACAGTAATGACTGCACATGTGCACCAGCTAGGTGGTCTGGGAGGCGTGACAGTAATGACTGCGCCCGTGCACCAGCTAGGCGGTCTGGGAGACGTGACAGTAATGACTGCGCCCGTGCACCAGCTAGGTGGTCTGGGAGGCGTGACAGTAATGACTGCGCCCGTGCACCAGCTAGGTGGTCTGGGAGACGTGACAGTAATGACTGCGCCCGTGCACCAGCTAGGTGGTCTGGGAGGCGTGACAGTAATGACTGCACCCGTGCACCAGCTAGGCGGTCTGGGAGACGTGACAGTAATGACTGCGCCCGTGCACCAGCTAGGTGGTCTGGGAGGCGTGACAGTAATGACTGCGCCCGTGCACCAGCTAGGTGGTCTGGGAGACGTGACAGTAATGACTGCGCCCGTGCACCAGCTAGGTGGTCTGGGAGGCGTGACAGTAATGACTGCGCCCGTGCACCAGCTAGGTGGTCTGGGAGGCGTGACAGTAATGACTGCGCCCGTGCACCAGCTAGGTGGTCTGGGAGGCGTGACAGTAATGACTGCGCCCGTGCACCAGCTGGGTGGTCTGGGAGACGTGACAGTAATGACTGCACCCGTGCACCAGCTAGGTGGTCTGGGAGACGTGACAGTAATGACTGCGCCCGTGCACCAGCTAGGTGGTCTGGGAGGCGTGACAGTAATGACTGCGCCCGTGCACCAGCTAGGTGGTCCGGGAGGCGTGACAGTAATGACTGCACCCGTGCACCAGCTAGGTGGTCTGGGAGGCGTTACAGTAATGACTGCACCCGTGCACCAGCTAGGTGGTCTGGGAGACTTGACAGTAATGACTGCGCCCGTGCACCAGCTAGGTGGTCTGGGAGGCGTGACAGCAATGACTGTGCCCGTGCACCAGCTAGGTGGTCTGGGAGACGTGACAGTAATGACTGCGCCCGTGCACCAGCTAGGTGGTCTGGGAGGCGTGACAGCAATGACTGCACCCGTGCACCAGCTAGGTGGTCTGGGAGGCGTTACAGTAATGACTGCACCCGTGCACCAGCTAGGTGGTCTGGGAGACTTGACAGTAATGACTGCGCCCGTGCACCAGCTAGGTGGTCTGGGAGGCGTGACAGCAATGACTGTGCCCGTGCACCAGCTAGGTGGTCTGGGAGACGTGACAGCAATGACTGCACCCGTGCACCAGCTAGGTGGTCTGGGAGGCGTGACAGTAATGACTGCGCCCGTGCACCAGCTAGGTGGTCTGGGAGGCGTGACAGTAATGACTGCGCCCGTGCACCAGCTAGGTGGTCTGGGAGGCGTGACAGTAATGACTGCGCCCGTGCACCAGCTAGGTGGTCTGGGAGGCGTGACAGTAATGACTGCGCCCGTGCACAAGCTAGGTGGTCTGGGAGACGTGACAGTAATGACTGCGCCCGTGCACCAGCTAGGTGGTCTGGACTGTGAGGCGTGACAGCAATGACTGCGCCCGTGCACCAGCTAGGTGGTCTGGGAGACGTGACAGCAATGACTGCACCCGTGCACCAGCTAGGTGGTCTGGGAGGCGTGACAGTAATGACTGCGCCCGTGCACCAGCTAGGTGGTCTGGGAGGCGTGACAGTAATGACTGCGCCCGTGCACCAGCTAGGTGGTCTGGGAGGCGTGACAGTAATGACTGCGCCCGTGCACCAGCTAGGTGGTCTGGGAGGCGTGACAGTAATGACTGCGCCCGTGCACAAGCTAGGTGGTCTGGGAGACGTGACAGTAATGACTGCGCCCGTGCACCAGCTAGGTGGTCTGGTAGGCGTGACAGCAATGACTGCACCCGTGCACCAGCTAGGTGGTCTGGGAGGCGTGACAGTAATGACTGCGCCCGTGCACCAGCTAGGTGGTCTGGGAGGCGTGACAGCAATGACTGCACCCGTGCACCAGCTAGGTGGTCTGGGAGGCGTTACAGTAATGACTGCACCCGTGCACCAGCTAGGTGGTCTGGGAGACTTGACAGTAATGACTGCGCCCGTGCACCAGCTAGGTGGTCTGGGAGACGTGACAGCAATGACTGCACCCGTGCACCAGCTAGGTGGTCTGGGAGGCGTGACAGTAATGACTGCGCCCGTGCACCAGCTAGGTGGTCTGGGAGGCGTGACAGTAATGACTGCACCTTGACGCTTTGATCCGTAACCCCCACCCGGCACGGGACTCATGTCTTCCCATTCTGCAACTCTATCTACACTAAGAAGAGAATCCTCTACACCGGTGCACCAGCTAGGCGGTCTGGGAGACGTGACAGTAATGACTGCGCCCGTGCACCAGCTAGGTGGTCTGGGAGGCGTGACAGTAATGACTGCACCCGTGCACCAGCTAGGTGGTCTGGGAGACGTGACAGTAATGACTGCGCCCGTGCACCAGCTAGGTGGTCTGGGAGGCGTGACAGTAATGACTGCACCCGTGCACCAGCTAGGTGGTCTGGGAGACCTGACAGCAATGACTGCACCCGTGCACCAGCTAGGTGGTCTGGGAGGCGTGACAGCAATGACTGCACCTGTGCACCAGCTAGGTGGTCTGGGAGGCGTGACAGTAATGACTGCACCCGTGCACCAGCTAGGTGGTCTGGGAGACGTGACAGTAATGACTGCGCCCGTGCACCAGCTAGGTGGTCTGGGAGGCGTGACAGTAATGACTGCGCCCGTGCACCAGCTAGGTGGTCTGGGAGGCGTGACAGTAATGACTGCACCCGTGCACCAGCTAGGCGGTCTGGGAGACGTGACAGTAATGACTGCGCCCGTGCACCAGCTAGGTGGTCTGGGAGGCGTGACAGTAATGACTGCGCCCGTGCACCAGCTAGGTGGTCTGGGAGACGTGACAGTAATGACTGCGCCCGTGCACCAGCTAGGTGGTCTGGGAGGCGTGACAGTAATGACTGCGCCCGTGCACCAGCTAGGTGGTCTGGGAGGCGTGACAGCAATGACTGCACCCGTGCACCAGCTAGGTGGTCTGGGAGGCGTGACAGCAATGACTGCACCTGTGCACCAGCTAGGTGGTCTGGGAGACTTGACAGTAATGACTGCGCCCGTGCACCAGCTAGGTGGTCTGGGAGACGTGACAGCAATGACTGCGCCCGTGCACCAGCTAGGTGGTCTGGGAGACGTGACAGCAATGACTGCACCCGTGCACCAGCTAGGCGGTCTGGGAGACGTGACAGTAATGACTGCACCCGTGCACCAGCTAGGTGGTCTGGGAGGCGTGACAGTAATGACTGCACCCGTGCACCAGCTAGGTGGTCTGGGAGACTTGACAGTAATGACTGCGCCCGTGCACCAGCTAGGTGGTCTGGGAGACGTGACAGCAATGACTGCACCCGTGCACCAGCTAGGTGGTCTGGGAGGCGTGACAGTAATGACTGCGCCCGTGCACCAGCTAGGTGGTCTGGGAGGCGTGACAGTAATGACTGCACCTTGACGCTTTGATCCGTAACCCCCACCCGGCACGGGACTCATGTCTTCCCATTCTGCAACTCTATCTACACTAAGAAGAGAATCCTCTACACCGGTGCACCAGCTAGGCGGTCTGGGAGACGTGACAGTAATGACTGCGCCCGTGCACCAGCTAGGTGGTCTGGGAGGCGTGACAGTAATGACTGCACCCGTGCACCAGCTAGGTGGTCTGGGAGACGTGACAGTAATGACTGCGCCCGTGCACCAGCTAGGTGGTCTGGGAGGCGTGACAGTAATGACTGCACCCGTGCACCAGCTAGGTGGTCTGGGAGACCTGACAGCAATGACTGCACCCGTGCACCAGCTAGGTGGTCTGGGAGGCGTGACAGCAATGACTGCACCTGTGCACCAGCTAGGTGGTCTGGGAGGCGTGACAGTAATGACTGCACCCGTGCACCAGCTAGGTGGTCTGGGAGACGTGACAGTAATGACTGCGCCCGTGCACCAGCTAGGTGGTCTGGGAGGCGTGACAGTAATGACTGCGCCCGTGCACCAGCTAGGTGGTCTGGGAGGCGTGACAGTAATGACTGCACCCGTGCACCAGCTAGGCGGTCTGGGAGACGTGACAGTAATGACTGCGCCCGTGCACCAGCTAGGTGGTCTGGGAGGCGTGACAGTAATGACTGCGCCCGTGCACCAGCTAGGTGGTCTGGGAGGCGTGACAGTAATGACTGCGCCCGTGCACCAGCTAGGTGGTCTGGGAGGCGTGACAGTAATGACTGCACCTTGACGCTTTGATCCGTAACCCCCACCCGGCACGGGACTCATGTCTTCCCATTCTGCAACTCTATCTACACTAAGAAGAGAATCCTCTACACCGGTGCACCAGCTAGGCGGTCTGGGAGACGTGACAGTAATGACTGCGCCCGTGCACCAGCTAGGTGGTCTGGGAGGCGTGACAGTAATGACTGCACCCGTGCACCAGCTAGGTGGTCTGGGAGACGTGACAGTAATGACTGCGCCCGTGCACCAGCTAGGTGGTCTGGGAGGCGTGACAGTAATGACTGCACCCGTGCACCAGCTAGGTGGTCTGGGAGACCTGACAGCAATGACTGCACCCGTGCACCAGCTAGGTGGTCTGGGAGGCGTGACAGCAATGACTGCACCTGTGCACCAGCTAGGTGGTCTGGGAGGCGTGACAGTAATGACTGCACCCGTGCACCAGCTAGGTGGTCTGGGAGACGTGACAGTAATGACTGCGCCCGTGCACCAGCTAGGTGGTCTGGGAGGCGTGACAGTAATGACTGCGCCCGTGCACCAGCTAGGTGGTCTGGGAGGCGTGACAGTAATGACTGCACCCGTGCACCAGCTAGGCGGTCTGGGAGACGTGACAGTAATGACTGCGCCCGTGCACCAGCTAGGTGGTCTGGGAGGCGTGACAGTAATGACTGCGCCCGTGCACCAGCTAGGTGGTCTGGGAGACGTGACAGTAATGACTGCGCCCGTGCACCAGCTAGGTGGTCTGGGAGGCGTGACAGTAATGACTGCGCCCGTGCACCAGCTAGGTGGTCTGGGAGGCGTGACAGCAATGACTGCACCCGTGCACCAGCTAGGTGGTCTGGGAGGCGTTACAGTAATGACTGCACCCGTGCACCAGCTAGGTGGTCTGGGAGACTTGACAGTAATGACTGCGCCCGTGCACCAGCTAGGTGGTCTGGGAGACGTGACAGCAATGACTGCACCCGTGCACCAGCTAGGTGGTCTGGGAGGCGTGACAGTAATGACTGCGCCCGTGCACCAGCTAGGTGGTCTGGGAGGCGTGACAGTAATGACTGCACCTTGACGCTTTGATCCGTAACCCCCACCCGGCACGGGACTCATGTCTTCCCATTCTGCAACTCTATCTACACTAAGAAGAGAATCCTCTACACCGGTGCACCAGCTAGGCGGTCTGGGAGACGTGACAGTAATGACTGCGCCCGTGCACCAGCTAGGTGGTCTGGGAGGCGTGACAGTAATGACTGCACCCGTGCACCAGCTAGGTGGTCTGGGAGGCGTGACAGTAATGACTGCGCCCGTGCACCAGCTAGGTGGTCTGGGAGGCGTGACAGTAATGACTGCACCCGTGCACCAGCTAGGTGGTCTGGGAGACCTGACAGCAATGACTGCACCCGTGCACCAGCTAGGTGGTCTGGGAGGCGTGACAGCAATGACTGCACCTGTGCACCAGCTAGGTGGTCTGGGAGGCGTGACAGTAATGACTGCACCCGTGCACCAGCTAGGTGGTCTGGGAGACGTGACAGTAATGACTGCGCCCGTGCACCAGCTAGGTGGTCTGGGAGGCGTGACAGTAATGACTGCGCCCGTGCACCAGCTAGGTGGTCTGGGAGGCGTGACAGTAATGACTGCACCCGTGCACCAGCTAGGCGGTCTGGGAGACGTGACAGTAATGACTGCGCCCGTGCACCAGCTAGGTGGTCTGGGAGGCGTGACAGTAATGACTGCGCCCGTGCACCAGCTAGGTGGTCTGGGAGACGTGACAGTAATGACTGCGCCCGTGCACCAGCTAGGTGGTCTGGGAGGCGTGACAGTAATGACTGCGCCCGTGCACCAGCTAGGTGGTCTGGGAGGCGTGACAGTAATGACTGCGCCCGTGCACCAGCTAGGTGGTCTGGGAGGCGTGACAGTAATGACTGCGCCCATGCACTAGCTGGGTGGTCTGGGAGACGTGACAGTAATGACTGCACCCGTGCACCAGCTAGGTGGTCTGGGAGACGTGACAGTAATGACTGCGCCCGTGCACCAGCTAGGTGGTCTGGGAGGCGTGACAGTAATGACTGCGCCCGTGCACCAGCTAGGTGGTCTGGGAGGCGTGACAGTAATGACTGCACCCGTGCACCAGCTAGGTGGTCTGGGAGGCGTTACAGTAATGACTGCACCCGTGCACCAGCTAGGTGGTCTGGGAGACTTGACAGTAATGACTGCGCCCGTGCACCAGCTAGGTGGTCTGGGAGGCGTGACAGCAATGACTGTGCCCGTGCACCAGCTAGGTGGTCTGGACTGTGAGGCGTGACAGCAATGACTGCGCCCGTGCACCAGCTAGGTGGTCTGGGAGACGTGACAGCAATGACTGCACCCGTGCACCAGCTAGGTGGTCTGGGAGGCGTGACAGTAATGACTGCGCCCGTGCACCAGCTAGGTGTTCTGGGAGGCGTGACAGTAATGACTGCGCCCGTGCACCAGCTAGGCGGTCTGGGAGACGTGACAGTAATGACTGCGCCTGTGCACCAGCTAGGTGGTCTGGGAGACTTGACAGTAATGACTGCGCCCGTGCACCAGCTAGGCGGTCTGGGAGACGTGACAGTAATGACTGCGCCCGTGCACCAGCTAGGTGGTCTGGGAGGCGTGACAGTAATGACTGCACCCGGGCACCAGCTAGGCGGTCTGGGAGACGTGACAGTAATGACTGCGCCCGTGCACCAGCTAGGCGGTCTGGGAGGCGTGACAGTAATGACTGCGCCCGTGCACCAGCTAGGTGGTCTGGGAGGCGTGACAGTGATGACTGCGCCCGTGCACCAGCTAGGCGGTCTGGGAGACGTGACAGTAATGACTGCGCCTGTGCACCAGCTAGGTGGTCTGGGAGACTTGACAGTAATGACTGCACCCGTGCACCAGCTAGGTGGTCTGGGAGACTTGACAGTAATGACTGCGCCCGTGCACCAGCTAGGTGGTCTGGGAGGCGTGACAGCAATGACTGTGCCCGTGCACCAGCTAGGTGGTCTGGACTGTGAGGCGTGACAGCAATGACTGCGCCCGTGCACCAGCTAGGTGGTCTGGGAGACGTGACAGCAATGACTGCACCCGTGCACCAGCTAGGTGGTCTGGGAGGCGTGACAGTAATGACTGCGCCCGTGCACCAGCTAGGTGGTCTGGGAGGCGTGACAGTAATGACTGCGCCCGTGCACCAGCTAGGCGGTCTGGGAGATGTGACAGCAATGACTGCACCGGTGCACCAGCTAGGCGGTCTGGGAGACGTGACAGTAATGACTGCAACCGTGCAACAGCTAGGTGGTCTGGGAGACGTGACAGCAATGACTGCACCCATGCACCAGCTAGGTGGTCTGGGAGACGTGACAGCAATGACTGCACCCGTGCACCAGCTAGGTGGTCTGGGAGGCGTGACAGCAATGACTGCACCCATGCACCAGCTAGGTGGTCTGGGAGACGTGACAGCAATGACTGCACCCGTGCACCAGCTAGGTGGTCTGGGAGACGTGACAGTAATGACTGCGCCCGTGCACCAGCTAGGTGGTCTGGGAGGCGTGACAGTAATGACTGCACCCGTGCACCAGCTAGGTGGTCTGGGAGACGTGACAGCAATGACTGCGCCCGTGCACCAGCTAGGTGGTCTGGGAGACATGACAGTAATGACTGCACCCGTGCACCAGCTAGGTGGTTTGGGAGGCGTGACAGTAATGACTGCACCTTGACTCTTTGATCCGTAACCCCCACCCGGCACGGGACTCATGTCTTCCCATTCTGCAACTCTATCTACACTAAGAAGAGAATCCTCTACACCGGTGCAGCTCTGGGACGCGGTCCAGGTGATTGTGTGCTGTTGCCATGGCGTTAGAGCATATTATCCTGCATGAAGTTACAATATACTTTGACAACATTGCACAGGCCTGGTAAGTCCACAGTATGTTGTACATGACAAGGCCGCGTTGTATTAGTGTAAAAGGCTACAATGAAGGACACATCTAGAAACACATGTTTGTATAAGCCTTTGTATACACCTGGGTTATTATGGTGGTTAAACAGGAGGAATAACTAGTAAATCCGGCAAGGTTACGTTGTAAATAAATATTTGCGAGTTTGTAAAATGTAACTTTTTAGAGATAGATTTACTAAGATGAGAGTTCTATTGGAGATGGGAAAAAGCATTGCCCATAGCAACCAATAAGATTATTATCCCAACATTGCAACTGGGAAGCTTTAACATGTCTGCCGATCTCTAATATTCGTAGGCCATACTGCATGTTTTAGTGCATACCTGTGTTTATTAGCTAGCAACCTGTCAAACATTCATTTCATTTCCATTTCTCTTATGTCCATTCACCGACTTCCTCCATCTGTACATTTTGTTAATTGATCAAAATAAACTATTGACACTTCCGTGTTTGACAGCTTTCTTACTGTATCCCCCAACTGTGACACCCCAGAGACGAGGAAGTACATAAAGGGGATTATATCTCTGCAAAGTCTTATAAGATGGTGGAAAGGCTCAGTTTTTGCAGTGAGTAACTCTTCCAACATCTCGTCTGTCTGCGGCATTGTTTGGTTAAATGTATTTAATGATAAACCAGTTGCGCATTATCCAGCAGCATCTACAGTAATTACGAGAGGAGATCATCTTCAATCCGTTCTGTGTTTATTTTTGTGTCTGTCATTGGAGAGCAGTGCCAATTAGTACGGATTGAAATGCGTGCTGGATATAAGGGGTCCTAACCCCAGCCTTTATTGTGGCTTCTTGTCACTTTGAATGTGATTTTATGCTTTGTGCATCTCTGATGCTGACAGCCCAGCTAATATGAATAAATAATATTAGTGGTCAGGGAGTGGCTGCAGTATAAATGTAATGCCAGCAAATTCAGAGACAAACTTAGAAATTGACGTTTATTACAGAATAGTTACTCGGTGGGAGTCACTTACAAGACGCAGGGGGAGGGGAGTTGTCTATTTTTTTGCTGTGTGAATTACACTAATTATCTGCTCGATGTTTGAGCGAGTCTGGAAATGAATTTGCAATAAAGTCTCACTTCATATTTTACCCATTTCTATAAAAAAAAAAATATTTCACCCTTATTTGGTATATTGCGTAACATTTGACGCAAAAAGAACATTTATAATTTGCAACCTGACATTTTCCTCTCTATCAAATTTATTCCCATGTGCCACCTACTGCAATCCCTCTGTGAAATGCATTCCAATAACAATCCTATCGATGTGGGGCAATCACCGGAGAGGTGTTGGAATACCCCTTCTGAGTTTTGCCTGCTCTGTATTGTATAATAACCTCCCCCTATGCCTCCCGGCACTTCTTTAGCACTACAGGATGAAAGCTGCTCCCTTGTGTCAATGAAAACAGTTTTGTATTTTTTTCTGCATTTTCCAGAGAGATTTTGAAAAGGAGATAATGATTTGCTGATAGATGACTGCAAAAACAAATAACAAAAAAACAACAAAACAAACAACTTTTATATTGAATTCTGATTTAACAGTCTTTACACTATGTCACAGAATCAGCAACTTTCTAATAAAGTTTTTGTAAATGGAAAAACATATAGAGAGAAGCCTTAGAAGTTTCTTCCTGAAGTAATTTCTTTTTGCTATTCCCCATGCATATGAGATCGAACGCGTGAATATATTTAGTAAAAATATCTTCACATAATAGTCTACAGATATTCTCATTAACAGTTAAAGTGCATTTTTTTTGCCTTACAAAATAAGAAAATATTGAGATAAAAAGGCAAATATTGTACAATATTTACATATTCATATAAAAATTATAATAAAGTATAATTTGTAGTCAGCGCAATGTGCCAATATATGCGCGCACCACATAATATCACACGTATCACTTCTTTGTTTCCTGGAATATTTGCATAATAAAGCAACACATCTCCTGGCGCTTTGTCTCACATTGTTTTCCTTGGAAGTTTCTATTGTTCAAAATATTTACATTCACATAATCATTTCTTAAGGTCTGTCCTGACTCCTCAAGCCAGGGAGCACCACCCCTCCAATGGCTGTTGAGCGACAAACCCAGCGAAGAGAGGAAGCTCAGTCAGTGAGCTGCTGGATTGACAGTGGCAGATATGTGTATAAGGGGCAATACTGTGGGAATTATGTGCATAAGGGGCACTACTAATGTGGGCATTATAAGTATAAGGGACACTACTGTGTGGCATACCTGTATAAGGACTATTACTGTGTAACAGAATTTTAATTTGGGGTACTATTGGTGTCCCATGTGTGTCCCGAGGTTTCTAGGACCGAAGCAGAAGCCTAATAACTAAACCTCCAACTATCAGAGACTACCCTGAGCCAGTAGCAGCAGGGAGACCAAAATTGCCGTTCTCCTGACACGACTCTGTGCACCCCCAGTAACACAAGTACTGTGGGAGTACAGAGACCCCTTAGAATAAGTTAAATTCATGCATTCCCCAGCCCTGCGCGTCTCCTCCTACCTGACAATTTTCTGGGGAGTTTCGCCCTTTGTGTTACTTCTACACGATCCAAACCCTTAGATTATTTGCCATAGGGGTTCAGGCATTCAAAGGCATCTGAAATAGGCTTCACTAAGTCCTGGTTTGTAATAATGAGCAGGCAGACGGGGTCTCTTATAAAAAGTGGTTACTTTATTTGGTGGACACCACCGAGTTCCTCTCGCCTCATGCCGCTGCTCGCCACACACTCACAATCAGAAGAATTACGAGCAGAACAATTTGTGAGAATAAAAAAAAAAAAAAAACACATTCTGGTGTATTCAGCAAATGTACATGTATCATTCAGCCTTTCTCCCACAAAGCCGAAATACCCTTATCACAATGACAAATGTAAAACACAGCGTGGAGGCTGGCTGCTTTGTCTGAGATTCCATTTGAAAATATTACATACTGCTAGTGTATAAATTGTATTTTTTCCATTTTACCTCACCTGACACTAAAACCACCTCTTTGAATATGTTTCTGGGAGATTTACGGCACAAATGACAAACGCTGGTGGCATCTTTCTACGAGAGATGCTCAGAAATGTGTACCGCACAATAAGTACAACTGGTATCAAGCTAAAATTACCACCTGTTTAAAATGAGGTCATTTTGCACTTTTTTTTTTTTTCAGTTGAAAATTTTGCATAGAAAATAATTCAGATGCTCCGTTTGTATATGTTCAATTTTGATCTCTGCCCATATCGCTTACCCTATTGGTTCTGCATAAAAAAAGGTAAATAAATAATGTTTTAGTTGTCCCAACTACAAGATATCTTTTAACTGAGTGTTATCTTGCATGACTCAACAGCCACAATAACATCCCATGTCTAAGGCACTAGGCTTAAAGGTCAGGTTAGACCTGATTAGACTGCAGGTGCATGTTGTGTACTTGGCTCTATAAAAGGGTCGATATTTGCCCAAGCCTGTCACTGTGTTATTGGAGCATAACAGTGCTGTACAAAACTTATCCCAGGGGAGATTTATACCATATTGACTGTTGTCTATCACCTGTATATGGGGTAGCCAGCTCCAGACCTCGAGAGCTACCAACAGTTTATGTTTTCCAGGTCTCCTCACAGAATCACAAGTTAAGTAATTAGCTCAATCTGTGGATCTTTTAAAATTTAATTAAGAGTTACAAACAATCTCGATGTTTACGTACGCAGATACCTCCTGCAGCGGATCTGATTCAGAGATGAGCGCTAATCAGAGAATTTGCAAATGGAGTGCCATATGTATCATGCCTTCGCAAGGGTGTATAGTGCCACAAAAGGTGTCCGGTTCGTAAACGAGATGTGACCGGAGTTTGACTGACAGGAAGCTGGAGCGGGGTTGAAGACATGACATTTTCTGGGTGTACCAGAAAAATGCAGGCGTGCCCAGGCATTTTGAGGAGGGTTTGTGACATCAGTGATGACCACTTCCACCCTATCTCCATCACAGTCTCAGACTTACCTACATTGGTACAGACGGCAAAAACTGTTTAATGGTTCAGGAAATGCGTATTGATAAGTGATCCATTCGTAATTGTCTCATAGTGTAGGGCGGGGCGTCTTCTCTTTCTGTCTGTGTGGTGGCTTTTTCCTTGCACTCCATTGCAAATTCTCATATTCTCATGGGCCCTTGGGTCCAGGAGGGCCCAACATCATGGTGAGTGCCAAGAAAAACACAGGTGTGCCCAATCCAGTTAGGGGAGGGTGTGTAACGTCAGCTCCGGCCTACACCAGTGAACAAGGAAGCTAATGCAGATTCCCACTGGGCACGCAATTGCAGAATGACCGGGAGCCTTTGCTGGAGGGTAATACAAATAATAAACTATGTTTTAGGTGAACGGGCTGTCCAATGCACCCCCCTCCACCATGGATGGAGCTGTTGCTGGTTATGATGATGGTTGCAAGTTACATAGATGTAATAGGTGCAAGTTATTTTCAAGACAAATTTTGGGATAATCTATACTGTGATGAGTTCAGCACACTTCATAGTAGATCATAACATTGAGGATTAACAAGCAATAAACTGTAAAAATGACGGTACACTGTTGACCAAGAGAGAGACTTTACAGTGACAACTAAACTTACAG